>NW_026870586.1:0-248803 GCF_963576545.1 Limanda limanda | reverse complement strand
CGGGGATGGTACCAATCGATCTGCAGGACCCAAATTAGTCCAGATGCAACCACTTTCCAAGTCTCTCCGACCTTCACAAAAAAAGTTATTCAAGAATATCTCTTTCTCCTATGTGCTTTCATCCCTAACCCTAACCCTAACCCTTCCGAAAGTCGGAGAAGCTCAAGTATGGTACCGATCGATGCGCGCTACCCCATTTAGTGGGGGTAGAGCCTACTTGCAAGTCTCTCCGACCTTCACAAAAAAAGTTATTCAAGAATATCTCTTTCTCCTATGTGCTTTCATCCCTAACCCTAACCCTAACCCTTCCGAAAGTCGGAGAAGCTCAAGGATGGTACTGATCGATGCGCGCAACCCCATTTAGTGGGGGTAGAGCCTACTTGCAAGTCTCTCCGACCTTCACAAAAAAAGTTATTCAAGAATATCTCTTTCTCCTATGTGCTTTCATCCCTAACCCTAACCCTAACCCTTCCGAAAGTCGGAGAAGCTCAAGGATGGTACTGATCGATGCGCGCTACCCATTTAGTGGGGGTAGAGCCTACTTGCAAGTCTCTCCGACCTTCACAAAAAAAGTTATTCAAGAATATCTCTTTCTCCTATGTGCTTTCATCCCTAACCCTAACCCTAACCCTTCCGAAAGTCGGAGAAGCTCAAGGATGGTACTGATCGATGCGCGCAACCCCATTTAGTGGGGGTAGAGCCTACTTGCAAGTCTCTCCGACCTTCACAAAAAAAGTTATTCAAGAATATCTCCTCAGATTTTGGGGGAATTTCGTCGGTCGACCTCTTCCGAAGGTCGTACAAGCTCGGGGATGGTACCAATCGATCTGCAGGACCCAAATTAGTCCAGATGCAACCACTTTCCAAGTCTCTCCGACCTTCACAAAAAAAGTTATTCAAGAATATCTCTTTCTCCTATGTGCTTTCATCCCTAACCCTAACCCTAACCCTTCCGAAAGTCGGAGAAGCTCAAGGATGGTACCGATCGATGCGCGCTACCCCATTTAGTGGGGGTAGAGCCTACTTGCAAGTCTCTCCGACCTTCACAAAAAAAGTTATTCAAGAATATCTCTTTCTCCTATGTGCTTTCATCCCTAACCCTAACCCTAACCCTTCCGAAAGTCGGAGAAGCTCAAGGATGGTACTGATCGATGCGCGCAACCCCATTTAGTGGGGGTAGAGCCTACTTGCAAGTCTCTCCGACCTTCACAAAAAAAGTTATTCAAGAATATCTCCTCAGATTTGGGGGAATTTCGTCGGTCGACCTCTTCCGAAGGTCGTACAAGCTCGGGGATGGTACCAATCGATCCGCAGGACCCAAATTAGTCCAGATGCAACCACTTTCCAAGTCTCTCCGACCTTTACAAAAAAAGTTATTCAAGAATATCTCTTTCTCCTATGTGCTTTCATCCCTAACCCTAACCCTAACCCTTCCGAAAGTCGGAGAAGCTCAAGGATGGTACCGATCGATGCGCGCTACCCCATTTAGTGGGGGTAGAGCCTACTTGCAAGTCTCTCCGACCTTCACAAAAAAAGTTATTCAAGAATATCTCTTTCTCCTATGTGCTTTCATCCCTAACCCTAACCCTAACCCTTCCGAAAGTCGGAGAAGCTC
The DNA here is from genome assembly GCF_963576545.1 of Limanda limanda. Lineage (NCBI taxonomy): Eukaryota > Metazoa > Chordata > Actinopteri > Pleuronectiformes > Pleuronectidae > Limanda > Limanda limanda. Next base: position 247,188 of record NW_026870586.1, on the reverse strand, counting down.
AAGGATGGTACCGATCGATGCGCGCTACCCCATTTAGTGGGGGTAGAGCCTACTTGCAAGTCTCTCCGACCTTCACAAAAAAAGTTATTCAAGAATATCTCTTTCTCCTATGTGCTTTCATCCCTAACCCTAACCCTAACCCTTCCGAAAGTCGGAGAAGCTCAAGGATGGTACCGATCGATGCGCGCAACCCCATTTAGTGGGGGTAGAGCCTACTTGCAAGTCTCTCCGACCTTCACAAAAAAAGTTATTCAAGAATATCTCTTTCTCCTATGTGCTTTCATCCCTAACCCTAACCCTAACCCTTCCGAAAGTCGGAGAAGCTCAAGGATGGTACCGATCGATGCGCGCTACCCCATTTAGTGGGGGTAGAGCCTACTTGCAAGTCTCTCCGACCTTCACAAAAAAAGTTATTCAAGAATATCTCTTTCTCCTATGTGCTTTCATCCCTAACCCTAACCCTAACCCTTCCGAAAGTCGGAGAAGCTCAAGGATGGTACCGATCGATGCGCGCAACCCCATTTAGTGGGGGTAGAGCCTACTTGCAAGTCTCTCCGACCTTCACAAAAAAAGTTATTCAAGAATATCTCTTTCTCCTATGTGCTTTCATCCCTAACCCTAACCCTAACCCTTCCGAAAGTCGGAGAAGCTCAAGGATGGTACTGATCGATGCGCGCAACCCCATTTAGTGGGGGTAGAGCCTACTTGCAAGTCTCTCCGACCTTCACAAAAAAAGTTATTCAAGAATATCTCCTCAGATTTTGGGGGAATTTCGTCGGTCGACCTCTTCCGAAGGTCGTACAAGCTCGGGGATGGTACCAATCGATCTGCAGGACCCAAATTAGTCCAGATGCAACCACTTTCCAAGTCTCTCCGACCTTCACAAAAAAAGTTATTCAAGAATATCTCTTTCTCCTATGTGCTTTCATCCCTAACCCTAACCCTAACCCTTCCGAAAGTCGGAGAAGCTCAAGGATGGTACCGATCGATGCGCGCTACCCCATTTAGTGGGGGTAGAGCCTACTTGCAAGTCTCTCCGACCTTCACAAAAAAAGTTATTCAAGAATATCTCTTTCTCCTATGTGCTTTCATCCCTAACCCTAACCCTAACCCTTCCGAAAGTCGGAGAAGCTCAAGGATGGTACCGATCGATGCGCGCTACCCCATTTAGTGGGGGTAGAGCCTACTTGCAAGTCTCTCCGACCTTCACAAAAAAAGTTATTCAAGAATATCTCTTTCTCCTATGTGCTTTCATCCCTAACCCTAACCCTAACCCTTCCGAAAGTCGGAGAAGCTCAAGGATGGTACCGATCGATGCGCGCAACCCCATTTAGTGGGGGTAGAGCCTACTTGCAAGTCTCTCCGACCTTCACAAAAAAAGTTATTCAAGAATATCTCTTTCTCCTATGTGCTTTCATCCCTAACCCTAACCCTAACCCTTCCGAAAGTCGGAGAAGCTCAAGGATGGTACCGATCGATGCGCGCTACCCCATTTAGTGGGGGTAGAGCCTACTTGCAAGTCTCTCCGACCTTCACAAAAAAAGTTATTCAAGAATATCTCTTTCTCCTATGTGCTTTCATCCCTAACCCTAACCCTAACCCTTCCGAAAGTCGGAGAAGCTCAAGGATGGTACCGATCGATGCGCGCTACCCCATTTAGTGGGGGTAGAGCCTACTTGCAAGTCTCTCCGACCTTCACAAAAAAAGTTATTCAAGAATATCTCTTTCTCCTATGTGCTTTCATCCCTAACCCTAACCCTAACCCTTCCGAAAGTCGGAGAAGCTCAAGGATGGTACCGATCGATGCGCGCTACCCCATTTAGTGGGGGTAGAGCCTACTTGCAAGTCTCTCCGACCTTCACAAAAAAAGTTATTCAAGAATATCTCTTTCTCCTATGTGCTTTCATCCCTAACCCTAACCCTAACCCTTCCGAAAGTCGGAGAAGCTCAAGGATGGTACTGATCGATGCGCGCTACCCCATTTAGTGGGGGTAGAGCCTACTTGCAAGTCTCTCCGACCTTCACAAAAAAAGTTATTCAAGAATATCTCTTTCTCCTATGTGCTTTCATCCCTAACCCTAACCCTAACCCTTCCGAAAGTCGGAGAAGCTCAAGGATGGTACTGATCGATGCGCGCAACCCCATTTAGTGGGGGTAGAGCCTACTTGCAAGTCTCTCCGACCTTCACAAAAAAAGTTATTCAAGAATATCTCCTCAGATTTTGGGGGAATTTCGTCGGTCGACCTCTTCCGAAGGTCGTACAAGCTCGGGGATGGTACCAATCGATCTGCAGGACCCAAATTAGTCCAGATGCAACCACTTTCCAAGTCTCTCCGACCTTCACAAAAAAAGTTATTCAAGAATATCTCTTTCTCCTATGTGCTTTCATCCCTAACCCTAACCCTAACCCTTCCGAAAGTCGGAGAAGCTCAAGTATGGTACCGATCGATGCGCGCTACCCCATTTAGTGGGGGTAGAGCCTACTTGCAAGTCTCTCCGACCTTCACAAAAAAAGTTATTCAAGAATATCTCTTTCTCCTATGTGCTTTCATCCCTAACCCTAACCCTAACCCTTCCGAAAGTCGGAGAAGCTCAAGGATGGTACTGATCGATGCGCGCAACCCCATTTAGTGGGGGTAGAGCCTACTTGCAAGTCTCTCCGACCTTCACAAAAAAAGTTATTCAAGAATATCTCTTTCTCCTATGTGCTTTCATCCCTAACCCTAACCCTAACCCTTCCGAAAGTCGGAGAAGCTCAAGGATGGTACTGATCGATGCGCGCTACCCCATTTAGTGGGGGTAGAGCCTACTTGCAAGTCTCTCCGACCTTCACAAAAAAAGTTATTCAAGAATATCTCTTTCTCCTATGTGCTTTCATCCCTAACCCTAACCCTAACCCTTCCGAAAGTCGGAGAAGCTCAAGGATGGTACTGATCGATGCGCGCTACCCCATTTAGTGGGGGTAGAGCCTACTTGCAAGTCTCTCCGACCTTCACAAAAAAAGTTATTCAAGAATATCTCTTTCTCCTATGTGCTTTCATCCCTAACCCTAACCCTAACCCTTCCGAAAGTCGGAGAAGCTCAAGGATGGTACTGATCGATGCGCGCTACCCCATTTAGTGGGGGTAGAGCCTACTTGCAAGTCTCTCCGACCTTCACAAAAAAAGTTATTCAAGAATATCTCTTTCTCCTATGTGCTTTCATCCCTAACCCTAACCCTAACCCTTCCGAAAGTCGGAGAAGCTCAAGGATGGTACTGATCGATGCGCGCAACCCCATTTAGTGGGGGTAGAGCCTACTTGCAAGTCTCTCCGACCTTCACAAAAAAAGTTATTCAAGAATATCTCCTCAGATTTTGGGGGAATTTCGTCGGTCGACCTCTTCCGAAGGTCGTACAAGCTCGGGGATGGTACCAATCGATCTGCAGGACCCAAATTAGTCCAGATGCAACCACTTTCCAAGTCTCTCCGACCTTCACAAAAAAAGTTATTCAAGAATATCTCTTTCTCCTATGTGCTTTCATCCCTAACCCTAACCCTAACCCTTCCGAAAGTCGGAGAAGCTCAAGTATGGTACCGATCGATGCGCGCTACCCCATTTAGTGGGGGTAGAGCCTACTTGCAAGTCTCTCCGACCTTCACAAAAAAAGTTATTCAAGAATATCTCTTTCTCCTATGTGCTTTCATCCCTAACCCTAACCCTAACCCTTCCGAAAGTCGGAGAAGCTCAAGGATGGTACTGATCGATGCGCGCAACCCCATTTAGTGGGGGTAGAGCCTACTTGCAAGTCTCTCCGACCTTCACAAAAAAAGTTATTCAAGAATATCTCTTTCTCCTATGTGCTTTCATCCCTAACCCTAACCCTAACCCTTCCGAAAGTCGGAGAAGCTCAAAGATGGTACTGATCGATGTGCGCTACCCCATTTAGTGGGGGTAGAGCCTACTTGCAAGTCTCTCCGACCTTCACAAAAAAAGTTATTCAAGAATATCTCTTTCTCCTATGTGCTTTCATCCCTAACCCTAACCCTAACCCTTCCGAAAGTCGGAGAAGCTCAAGGATGGTACTGATCGATGCGCGCAACCCCATTTAGTGGGGGTAGAGCCTACTTGCAAGTCTCTCCGACCTTCACAAAAAAAGTTATTCAAGAATATCTCCTCAGATTTTGGGGGAATTTCGTCGGTCGACCTCTTCCGAAGGTCGTACAAGCTCGGGGATGGTACCAATCGATCTGCAGGACCCAAATTAGTCCAGATGCAACCACTTTCCAAGTCTCTCCGACCTTCACAAAAAAAGTTATTCAAGAATATCTCTTTCTCCTATGTGCTTTCATCCCTAACCCTAACCCTAACCCTTCCGAAAGTCGGAGAAGCTCAAGGATGGTACCGATCGATGCGCGCTACCCCATTTAGTGGGGGTAGAGCCTACTTGCAAGTCTCTCCGACCTTCACAAAAAAAGTTATTCAAGAATATCTCTTTCTCCTATGTGCTTTCATCCCTAACCCTAACCCTAACCCTTCCGAAAGTCGGAGAAGCTCAAGGATGGTACTGATCGATGCGCGCAACCCCATTTAGTGGGGGTAGAGCCTACTTGCAAGTCTCTCCGACCTTCACAAAAAAAGTTATTCAAGAATATCTCCTCAGATTTGGGGGAATTTCGTCGGTCGACCTCTTCCGAAGGTCGTACAAGCTCGGGGATGGTACCAATCGATCCGCAGGACCCAAATTAGTCCAGATGCAACCACTTTCCAAGTCTCTCCGACCTTTACAAAAAAAGTTATTCAAGAATATCTCTTTCTCCTATGTGCTTTCATCCCTAACCCTAACCCTAACCCTTCCGAAAGTCGGAGAAGCTCAAGGATGGTACCGATCGATGCGCGCTACCCCATTTAGTGGGGGTAGAGCCTACTTGCAAGTCTCTCCGACCTTCACAAAAAAAGTTATTCAAGAATATCTCTTTCTCCTATGTGCTTTCATCCCTAACCCTAACCCTAACCCTTCCGAAAGTCGGAGAAGCTCAAGGATGGTACCGATCGATGCGCGCTACCCCATTTAGTGGGGGTAGAGCCTACTTGCAAGTCTCTCCGACCTTCACAAAAAAAGTTATTCAAGAATATCTCTTTCTCCTATGTGCTTTCATCCCTAACCCTAACCCTAACCCTTCCGAAAGTCGGAGAAGCTCAAGGATGGTACCGATCGATGCGCGCAACCCCATTTAGTGGGGGTAGAGCCTACTTGCAAGTCTCTCCGACCTTCACAAAAAAAGTTATTCAAGAATATCTCTTTCTCCTATGTGCTTTCATCCCTAACCCTAACCCTAACCCTTCCGAAAGTCGGAGAAGCTCAAGGATGGTACCGATCGATGCGCGCTACCCCATTTAGTGGGGGTAGAGCCTACTTGCAAGTCTCTCCGACCTTCACAAAAAAAGTTATTCAAGAATATCTCTTTCTCCTATGTGCTTTCATCCCTAACCCTAACCCTAACCCTTCCGAAAGTCGGAGAAGCTCAAGGATGGTACTGATCGATGCGCGCAACCCCATTTAGTGGGGGTAGAGCCTACTTGCAAGTCTCTCCGACCTTCACAAAAAAAGTTATTCAAGAATATCTCCTCAGATTTGGGGGAATTTCGTCGGTCGACCTCTTCCGAAGGTCGTACAAGCTCGGGGATGGTACCAATCGATCCGCAGGACCCAAATTAGTCCAGATGCAACCACTTTCCAAGTCTCTCCGACCTTTACAAAAAAAGTTATTCAAGAATATCTCTTTCTCCTATGTGCTTTCATCCCTAACCCTAACCCTAACCCTTCCGAAAGTCGGAGAAGCTCAAGGATGGTACCGATCGATGCGCGCTACCCCATTTAGTGGGGGTAGAGCCTACTTGCAAGTCTCTCCGACCTTCACAAAAAAAGTTATTCAAGAATATCTCTTTCTCCTATGTGCTTTCATCCCTAACCCTAACCCTAACCCTTCCGAAAGTCGGAGAAGCTCAAGGATGGTACCGATCGATGCGCGCTACCCCATTTAGTGGGGGTAGAGCCTACTTGCAAGTCTCTCCGACCTTCACAAAAAAAGTTATTCAAGAATATCTCTTTCTCCTATGTGCTTTCATCCCTAACCCTAACCCTTCCGAAAGTCGGAGAAGCTCAAGGATGGTACCGATCGATGCGCGCAACCCCATTTAGTGGGGGTAGAGCCTACTTGCAAGTCTCTCCGACCTTCACAAAAAAAGTTATTCAAGAATATCTCTTTCTCCTATGTGCTTTCATCCCTAACCCTAACCCTAACCCTTCCGAAAGTCGGAGAAGCTCAAGGATGGTACCGATCGATGCGCGCTACCCCATTTAGTGGGGGTAGAGCCTACTTGCAAGTCTCTCCGACCTTCACAAAAAAAGTTATTCAAGAATATCTCTTTCTCCTATGTGCTTTCATCCCTAACCCTAACCCTAACCCTTCCGAAAGTCGGAGAAGCTCAAGGATGGTACCGATCGATGCGCGCTACCCCATTTAGTGGGGGTAGAGCCTACTTGCAAGTCTCTCCGACCTTCACAAAAAAAGTTATTCAAGAATATCTCTTTCTCCTATGTGCTTTCATCCCTAACCCTAACCCTAACCCTTCCGAAAGTCGGAGAAGCTCAAGGATGGTACCGATCGATGCGCGCTACCCCATTTAGTGGGGGTAGAGCCTACTTGCAAGTCTCTCCGACCTTCACAAAAAAAGTTATTCAAGAATATCTCTTTCTCCTATGTGCTTTCATCCCTAACCCTAACCCTAACCCTTCCGAAAGTCGGAGAAGCTCAAGGATGGTACTGATCGATGCGCGCTACCCCATTTAGTGGGGGTAGAGCCTACTTGCAAGTCTCTCCGACCTTCACAAAAAAAGTTATTCAAGAATATCTCTTTCTCCTATGTGCTTTCATCCCTAACCCTAACCCTAACCCTTCCGAAAGTCGGAGAAGCTCAAGGATGGTACTGATCGATGCGCGCAACCCCATTTAGTGGGGGTAGAGCCTACTTGCAAGTCTCTCCGACCTTCACAAAAAAAGTTATTCAAGAATATCTCCTCAGATTTTGGGGGAATTTCGTCGGTCGACCTCTTCCGAAGGTCGTACAAGCTCGGGGATGGTACCAATCGATCTGCAGGACCCAAATTAGTCCAGATGCAACCACTTTCCAAGTCTCTCCGACCTTCACAAAAAAAGTTATTCAAGAATATCTCTTTCTCCTATGTGCTTTCATCCCTAACCCTAACCCTAACCCTTCCGAAAGTCGGAGAAGCTCAAGTATGGTACCGATCGATGCGCGCTACCCCATTTAGTGGGGGTAGAGCCTACTTGCAAGTCTCTCCGACCTTCACAAAAAAAGTTATTCAAGAATATCTCTTTCTCCTATGTGCTTTCATCCCTAACCCTAACCCTAACCCTTCCGAAAGTCGGAGAAGCTCAAGGATGGTACTGATCGATGCGCGCAACCCCATTTAGTGGGGGTAGAGCCTACTTGCAAGTCTCTCCGACCTTCACAAAAAAAGTTATTCAAGAATATCTCTTTCTCCTATGTGCTTTCATCCCTAACCCTAACCCTAACCCTTCCGAAAGTCGGAGAAGCTCAAGGATGGTACTGATCGATGCGCGCTACCCCATTTAGTGGGGGTAGAGCCTACTTGCAAGTCTCTCCGACCTTCACAAAAAAAGTTATTCAAGAATATCTCTTTCTCCTATGTGCTTTCATCCCTAACCCTAACCCTAACCCTTCCGAAAGTCGGAGAAGCTCAAGGATGGTACTGATCGATGCGCGCAACCCCATTTAGTGGGGGTAGAGCCTACTTGCAAGTCTCTCCGACCTTCACAAAAAAAGTTATTCAAGAATATCTCCTCAGATTTTGGGGGAATTTCGTCGGTCGACCTCTTCCAAAGGTCGTACAAGCTCGGGGATGGTACCAATCGATCTGCAGGACCCAAATTAGTCCAGATGCAACCACTTTCCAAGTCTCTCCGACCTTCACAAAAAAAGTTATTCAAGAATATCTCTTTCTCCTATGTGCTTTCATCCCTAACCCTAACCCTAACCCTTCCGAAAGTCGGAGAAGCTCAAGGATGGTACCGATCGATGCGCGCTACCCCATTTAGTGGGGGTAGAGCCTACTTGCAAGTCTCTCCGACCTTCACAAAAAAAGTTATTCAAGAATATCTCTTTCTCCTATGTGCTTTCATCCCTAACCCTAACCCTAACCCTTCCGAAAGTCGGAGAAGCTCAAGGATGGTACTGATCGATGCGCGCAACCCCATTTAGTGGGGGTAGAGCCTACTTGCAAGTCTCTCCGACCTTCACAAAAAAAGTTATTCAAGAATATCTCCTCAGATTTGGGGGAATTTCGTCGGTCGACCTCTTCCGAAGGTCGTACAAGCTCGGGGATGGTACCAATCGATCCGCAGGACCCAAATTAGTCCAGATGCAACCACTTTCCAAGTCTCTCCGACCTTTACAAAAAAAGTTATTCAAGAATATCTCTTTCTCCTATGTGCTTTCATCCCTAACCCTAACCCTAACCCTTCCGAAAGTCGGAGAAGCTCAAGGATGGTACCGATCGATGCGCGCTACCCCATTTAGTGGGGGTAGAGCCTACTTGCAAGTCTCTCCGACCTTCACAAAAAAAGTTATTCAAGAATATCTCTTTCTCCTATGTGCTTTCATCCCTAACCCTAACCCTAACCCTTCCGAAAGTCGGAGAAGCTCAAGGATGGTACCGATCGATGCGCGCTACCCCATTTAGTGGGGGTAGAGCCTACTTGCAAGTCTCTCCGACCTTCACAAAAAAAGTTATTCAAGAATATCTCTTTCTCCTATGTGCTTTCATCCCTAACCCTAACCCTAACCCTTCCGAAAGTCGGAGAAGCTCAAGGATGGTACCGATCGATGCGCGCTACCCCATTTAGTGGGGGTAGAGCCTACTTGCAAGTCTCTCCGACCTTCACAAAAAAAGTTATTCAAGAATATCTCTTTCTCCTATGTGCTTTCATCCCTAACCCTAACCCTAACCCTTCCGAAAGTCGGAGAAGCTCAAGGATGGTACCGATCGATGCGCGCAACCCCATTTAGTGGGGGTAGAGCCTACTTGCAAGTCTCTCCGACCTTCACAAAAAAAGTTATTCAAGAATATCTCCTCAGATTTGGGGGAATTTCGTCGGTCGACCTCTTCCGAAGGTCGTACAAGCTCGGGGATGGTACCAATCGATCCGCAGGACCCAAATTAGTCCAGATGCAACCACTTTCCAAGTCTCTCCGACCTTCACAAAAAAAGTTATTCAAGAATATCTCTTTCTCCTATGTGCTTTCATCCCTAACCCTAACCCTTCCGAAATTCGGAGAAGCTCAAGGATGGTACCGATCGATGCGCGCTACCCCATTTAGTGGGGGTAGAGCCTACTTGCAAGTCTCTCCGACCTTCACAAAAAAAGTTATTCAAGAATATCTCCTCAGATTTGGGGGAATTTCGTCGGTCGACCTCTTCCGAAGGTCGTACAAGCTCGGGGATGGTACCAATCGATCCGCAGGACCCAAATTAGTCCAGATGCAACAACTTTCCAAGTCTCTCCGACCTTCACAAAAAAAGTTATTCAAGAATATCTCTTTCTCCTATGTGCTTTCATCCCTAACCCTAACCCTAACCCTTCCGAAAGTCGGAGAAGCTCAAGGATGGTACCGATCGATGCGCGCTACCCCATTTAGTGGGGGTAGAGCCTACTTGCAAGTCTCTCCGACCTTCACAAAAAAAGTTATTCAAGAATATCTCTTTCTCCTATGTGCTTTCATCCCTAACCCTAACCCTAACCCTTCCGAAAGTCGGAGAAGCTCAAGGATGGTACCGATCGATGCGCGCTACCCCATTTAGTGGGGGTAGAGCCTACTTGCAAGTCTCTCCGACCTTCACAAAAAAAGTTATTCAAGAATATCTCTTTCTCCTATGTGCTTTCATCCCTAACCCTAACCCTAACCCTTCCGAAAGTCGGAGAAGCTCAAGGATGGTACTGATCGATGCGCGCAACCCCATTTAGTGGGGGTAGAGCCTACTTGCAAGTCTCTCCGACCTTCACAAAAAAAGTTATTCAAGAATATCTCCTCAGATTTGGGGGAATTTCGTCGGTCGACCTCTTCCGAAGGTCGTACAAGCTCGGGGATGGTACCAATCGATCCGCAGGACCCAAATTAGTCCAGATGCAACCACTTTCCAAGTCTCTCCGACCTTTACAAAAAAAGTTATTCAAGAATATCTCTTTCTCCTATGTGCTTTCATCCCTAACCCTAACCCTAACCCTTCCGAAAGTCGGAGAAGCTCAAGGATGGTACCGATCGATGCGCGCTACCCCATTTAGTGGGGGTAGAGCCTACTTGCAAGTCTCTCCGACCTTCACAAAAAAAGTTATTCAAGAATATCTCTTTCTCCTATGTGCTTTCATCCCTAACCCTAACCCTAACCCTTCCGAAAGTCGGAGAAGCTCAAGGATGGTACCGATCGATGCGCGCTACCCCATTTAGTGGGGGTAGAGCCTACTTGCAAGTCTCTCCGACCTTCACAAAAAAAGTTATTCAAGAATATCTCTTTCTCCTATGTGCTTTCATCCCTAACCCTAACCCTAACCCTTCCGAAAGTCGGAGAAGCTCAAGGATGGTACCGATCGATGCGCGCAACCCCATTTAGTGGGGGTAGAGCCTACTTGCAAGTCTCTCCGACCTTCACAAAAAAAGTTATTCAAGAATATCTCTTTCTCCTATGTGCTTTCATCCCTAACCCTAACCCTAACCCTTCCGAAAGTCGGAGAAGCTCAAGGATGGTACCGATCGATGCGCGCTACCCCATTTAGTGGGGGTAGAGCCTACTTGCAAGTCTCTCCGACCTTCACAAAAAAAGTTATTCAAGAATATCTCTTTCTCCTATGTGCTTTCATCCCTAACCCTAACCCTAACCCTTCCGAAAGTCGGAGAAGCTCAAGGATGGTACCGATCGATGCGCGCTACCCCATTTAGTGGGGGTAGAGCCTACTTGCAAGTCTCTCCGACCTTCACAAAAAAAGTTATTCAAGAATATCTCTTTCTCCTATGTGCTTTCATCCCTAACCCTAACCCTAACCCTTCCGAAAGTCGGAGAAGCTCAAGGATGGTACCGATCGATGCGCGCTACCCCATTTAGTGGGGGTAGAGCCTACTTGCAAGTCTCTCCGACCTTCACAAAAAAAGTTATTCAAGAATATCTCTTTCTCCTATGTGCTTTCATCCCTAACCCTAACCCTAACCCTTCCGAAAGTCGGAGAAGCTCAAGGATGGTACCGATCGATGCGCGCTACCCCATTTAGTGGGGGTAGAGCCTACTTGCAAGTCTCTCCGACCTTCACAAAAAAAGTTATTCAAGAATATCTCTTTCTCCTATGTGCTTTCATCCCTAACCCTAACCCTAACCCTTCCGAAAGTCGGAGAAGCTCAAGGATGGTACCGATCGATGCGCGCAACCCCATTTAGTGGGGGTAGAGCCTACTTGCAAGTCTCTCCGACCTTCACAAAAAAAGTTATTCAAGAATATCTCTTTCTCCTATGTGCTTTCATCCCTAACCCTAACCCTAACCCTTCCGAAAGTCGGAGAAGCTCAAGGATGGTACCGATCGATGCGCGCTACCCCATTTAGTGGGGGTAGAGCCTACTTGCAAGTCTCTCCGACCTTCACAAAAAAAGTTATTCAAGAATATCTCTTTCTCCTATGTGCTTTCATCCCTAACCCTAACCCTAACCCTTCCGAAAGTCGGAGAAGCTCAAGGATGGTACCGATCGATGCGCGCTACCCCATTTAGTGGGGGTAGAGCCTACTTGCAAGTCTCTCCGACCTTCACAAAAAAAGTTATTCAAGAATATCTCTTTCTCCTATGTGCTTTCATCCCTAACCCTAACCCTAACCCTTCCGAAAGTCGGAGAAGCTCAAGGATGGTACCGATCGATGCGCGCTACCCCATTTAGTGGGGGTAGAGCCTACTTGCAAGTCTCTCCGACCTTCACAAAAAAAGTTATTCAAGAATATCTCTTTCTCCTATGTGCTTTCATCCCTAACCCTAACCCTAACCCTTCCGAAAGTCGGAGAAGCTCAAGGATGGTACTGATCGATGCGCGCTACCCCATTTAGTGGGGGTAGAGCCTACTTGCAAGTCTCTCCGACCTTCACAAAAAAAGTTATTCAAGAATATCTCTTTCTCCTATGTGCTTTCATCCCTAACCCTAACCCTAACCCTTCCGAAAGTCGGAGAAGCTCAAGGATGGTACTGATCGATGCGCGCAACCCCATTTAGTGGGGGTAGAGCCTACTTGCAAGTCTCTCCGACCTTCACAAAAAAAGTTATTCAAGAATATCTCCTCAGATTTTGGGGGAATTTCGTCGGTCGACCTCTTCCGAAGGTCGTACAAGCTCGGGGATGGTACCAATCGATCTGCAGGACCCAAATTAGTCCAGATGCAACCACTTTCCAAGTCTCTCCGACCTTCACAAAAAAAGTTATTCAAGAATATCTCTTTCTCCTATGTGCTTTCATCCCTAACCCTAACCCTTCCGAAAGTCGGAGAAGCTCAAGTATGGTACCGATCGATGCGCGCTACCCCATTTAGTGGGGGTAGAGCCTACTTGCAAGTCTCTCCGACCTTCACAAAAAAAGTTATTCAAGAATATCTCTTTCTCCTATGTGCTTTCATCCCTAACCCTAACCCTAACCCTTCCGAAAGTCGGAGAAGCTCAAGGATGGTACTGATCGATGCGCGCAACCCCATTTAGTGGGGGTAGAGCCTACTTGCAAGTCTCTCCGACCTTCACAAAAAAAGTTATTCAAGAATATCTCTTTCTCCTATGTGCTTTCATCCCTAACCCTAACCCTAACCCTTCCGAAAGTCGGAGAAGCTCAAGGATGGTACTGATCGATGCGCGCAACCCCATTTAGTGGGGGTAGAGCCTACTTGCAAGTCTCTCCGACCTTCACAAAAAAAGTTATTCAAGAATATCTCCTCAGATTTTGGGGGAATTTCGTCGGTCGACCTCTTCCGAAGGTCGTACAAGCTCGGGGATGGTACCAATCGATCTGCAGGACCCAAATTAGTCCAGATGCAACCACTTTCCAAGTCTCTCCGACCTTCACAAAAAAAGTTATTCAAGAATATCTCTTTCTCCTATGTGCTTTCATCCCTAACCCTAACCCTAACCCTTCCGAAAGTCGGAGAAGCTCAAGGATAGTACCGATCGATGCGCGCTACCCCATTTAGTGGGGGTAGAGCCTACTTGCAAGTCTCTCCGACCTTCACAAAAAAAGTTATTCAAGAATATCTCTTTCTCCTATGTGCTTTCATCCCTAACCCTAACCCTAACCCTTCCGAAAGTCGGAGAAGCTCAAGGATGGTACTGATCGATGCGCGCAACCCCATTTAGTGGGGGTAGAGCCTACTTGCAAGTCTCTCCGACCTTCACAAAAAAAGTTATTCAAGAATATCTCCTCAGATTTGGGGGAATTTCGTCGGTCGACCTCTTCCGAAGGTCGTACAAGCTCGGGGATGGTACCAATCGATCCGCAGGACCCAAATTAGTCCAGATGCAACCACTTTCCAAGTCTCTCCGACCTTTACAAAAAAAGTTATTCAAGAATATCTCTTTCTCCTATGTGCTTTCATCCCTAACCCTAACCCTAACCCTTCCGAAAGTCGGAGAAGCTCAAGGATGGTACCGATCGATGCGCGCTACCCCATTTAGTGGGGGTAGAGCCTACTTGCAAGTCTCTCCGACCTTCACAAAAAAAGTTATTCAAGAATATCTCTTTCTCCTATGTGCTTTCATCCCTAACCCTAACCCTAACCCTTCCGAAAGTCGGAGAAGCTCAAGGATGGTACCGATCGATGCGCGCTACCCCATTTAGTGGGGGTAGAGCCTACTTGCAAGTCTCTCCGACCTTCACAAAAAAAGTTATTCAAGAATATCTCTTTCTCCTATGTGCTTTCATCCCTAACCCTAACCCTAACCCTTCCGAAAGTCGGAGAAGCTCAAGGATGGTACCGATCGATGCGCGCAACCCCATTTAGTGGGGGTAGAGCCTACTTGCAAGTCTCTCCGACCTTCACAAAAAAAGTTATTCAAGAATATCTCTTTCTCCTATGTGCTTTCATCCCTAACCCTAACCCTAACCCTTCCGAAAGTCGGAGAAGCTCAAGGATGGTACCGATCGATGCGCGCTACCCCATTTAGTGGGGGTAGAGCCTACTTGCAAGTCTCTCCGACCTTCACAAAAAAAGTTATTCAAGAATATCTCTTTCTCCTATGTGCTTTCATCCCTAACCCTAACCCTAACCCTTCCGAAAGTCGGAGAAGCTCAAGGATGGTACCGATCGATGCGCGCTACCCCATTTAGTGGGGGTAGAGCCTACTTGCAAGTCTCTCCGACCTTCACAAAAAAAGTTATTCAAGAATATCTCTTTCTCCTATGTGCTTTCATCCCTAACCCTAACCCTAACCCTTCCGAAAGTCGGAGAAGCTCAAGGATGGTACCGATCGATGCGCGCTACCCCATTTAGTGGGGGTAGAGCCTACTTGCAAGTCTCTCCGACCTTCACAAAAAAAGTTATTCAAGAATATCTCTTTCTCCTATGTGCTTTCATCCCTAACCCTAACCCTAACCCTTCCGAAAGTCGGAGAAGCTCAAGGATGGTACTGATCGATGCGCGCTACCCCATTTAGTGGGGGTAGAGCCTACTTGCAAGTCTCTCCGACCTTCACAAAAAAAGTTATTCAAGAATATCTCTTTCTCCTATGTGCTTTCATCCCTAACCCTAACCCTAACCCTTCCGAAAGTCGGAGAAGCTCAAGGATGGTACTGATCGATGCGCGCTACCCCATTTAGTGGGGGTAGAGCCTACTTGCAAGTCTCTCCGACCTTCACAAAAAAAGTTATTCAAGAATATCTCTTTCTCCTATGTGCTTTCATCCCTAACCCTAACCCTAACCCTTCCGAAAGTCGGAGAAGCTCAAGGATGGTACTGATCGATGCGCGCAACCCCATTTAGTGGGGGTAGAGCCTACTTGCAAGTCTCTCCGACCTTCACAAAAAAAGTTATTCAAGAATATCTCCTCAGATTTTGGGGGAATTTCGTCGGTCGACCTCTTCCGAAGGTCGTACAAGCTCGGGGATGGTACCAATCGATCTGCAGGACCCAAATTAGTCCAGATGCAACCACTTTCCAAGTCTCTCCGACCTTCACAAAAAAAGTTATTCAAGAATATCTCTTTCTCCTATGTGCTTTCATCCCTAACCCTAACCCTTCCGAAAGTCGGAGAAGCTCAAGTATGGTACCGATCGATGCGCGCTACCCCATTTAGTGGGGGTAGAGCCTACTTGCAAGTCTCTCCGACCTTCACAAAAAAAGTTATTCAAGAATATCTCTTTCTCCTATGTGCTTTCATCCCTAACCCTAACCCTAACCCTTCCGAAAGTCGGAGAAGCTCAAGGATGGTACTGATCGATGCGCGCAACCCCATTTAGTGGGGGTAGAGCCTACTTGCAAGTCTCTCCGACCTTCACAAAAAAAGTTATTCAAGAATATCTCTTTCTCCTATGTGCTTTCATCCCTAACCCTAACCCTAACCCTTCCGAAAGTCGGAGAAGCTCAAGGATGGTACTGATCGATGCGCGCAACCCCATTTAGTGGGGGTAGAGCCTACTTGCAAGTCTCTCCGACCTTCACAAAAAAAGGTATTCAAGAATATCTCCTCAGATTTTGGGGGAATTTCGTCGGTCGACCTCTTCCGAAGGTCGTACAAGCTCGGGGATGGTACCAATCGATCTGCAGGACCCAAATTAGTCCAGATGCAACCACTTTCCAAGTCTCTCCGACCTTCACAAAAAAAGTTATTCAAGAATATCTCTTTCTCCTATGTGCTTTCATCCCTAACCCTAACCCTAACCCTTCCGAAAGTCGGAGAAGCTCAAGGATGGTACCGATCGATGCGCGCTACCCCATTTAGTGGGGGTAGAGCCTACTTGCAAGTCTCTCCGACCTTCACAAAAAAAGTTATTCAAGAATATCTCTTTCTCCTATGTGCTTTCATCCCTAACCCTAACCCTAACCCTTCCGAAAGTCGGAGAAGCTCAAGGATGGTACTGATCGATGCGCGCAACCCCATTTAGTGGGGGTAGAGCCTACTTGCAAGTCTCTCCGACCTTCACAAAAAAAGTTATTCAAGAATATCTCCTCAGATTTGGGGGAATTTCGTCGGTCGACCTCTTCCGAAGGTCGTACAAGCTCGGGGATGGTACCAATCGATCCGCAGGACCCAAATTAGTCCAGATGCAACCACTTTCCAAGTCTCTCCGACCTTTACAAAAAAAGTTATTCAAGAATATCTCTTTCTCCTATGTGCTTTCATCCCTAACCCTAACCCTAACCCTTCCGAAAGTCGGAGAAGCTCAAGGATGGTACCGATCGATGCGCGCTACCCCATTTAGTGGGGGTAGAGCCTACTTGCAAGTCTCTCCGACCTTCACAAAAAAAGTTATTCAAGAATATCTCTTTCTCCTATGTGCTTTCATCCCTAACCCTAACCCTAACCCTTCCGAAAGTCGGAGAAGCTCAAGGATGGTACCGATCGATGCGCGCTACCCCATTTAGTGGGGGTAGAGCCTACTTGCAAGTCTCTCCGACCTTCACAAAAAAAGTTATTCAAGAATATCTCTTTCTCCTATGTGCTTTCATCCCTAACCCTAACCCTAACCCTTCCGAAAGTCGGAGAAGCTCAAGGATGGTACCGATCGATGCGCGCTACCCCATTTAGTGGGGGTAGAGCCTACTTGCAAGTCTCTCCGACCTTCACAAAAAAAGTTATTCAAGAATATCTCTTTCTCCTATGTGCTTTCATCCCTAACCCTAACCCTAACCCTTCCGAAAGTCGGAGAAGCTCAAGGATGGTACCGATCGATGCGCGCAACCCCATTTAGTGGGGGTAGAGCCTACTTGCAAGTCTCTCCGACCTTCACAAAAAAAGTTATTCAAGAATATCTCCTCAGATTTGGGGGAATTTCGTCGGTCGACCTCTTCCGAAGGTCGTACAAGCTCGGGGATGGTACCAATCGATCCGCAGGACCCAAATTAGTCCAGATGCAACCACTTTCCAAGTCTCTCCGACCTTCACAAAAAAAGTTATTCAAGAATATCTCTTTCTCCTATGTGCTTTCATCCCTAACCCTAACCCTAACCCTTCCGAAATTCGGAGAAGCTCAAGGATGGTACCGATCGATGCGCGCTACCCCATTTAGTGGGGGTAGAGCCTACTTGCAAGTCTCTCCGACCTTCACAAAAAAAGTTATTCAAGAATATCTCCTCAGATTTGGGGGAATTTCGTCGGTCGACCTCTTCCGAAGGTCGTACAAGCTCGGGGATGGTACCAATCGATCCGCAGGACCCAAATTAGTCCAGATGCAACCACTTTTCAAGTCTCTCCGACCTTCACAAAAAAAGTTATTCAAGAATATCTCTTTCTCCTATGTGCTTTCATCCCTAACCCTAACCCTAACCCTTCCGAAAGTCGGAGAAGCTCAAGGATGGTACCGATCGATGCGCGCTACCCCATTTAGTGGGGGTAGAGCCTACTTGCAAGTCTCTCCGACCTTCACAAAAAAAGTTATTCAAGAATATCTCTTTCTCCTATGTGCTTTCATCCCTAACCCTAACCCTAACCCTTCCGAAAGTCGGAGAAGCTCAAGGATGGTACCGATCGATGCGCGCTACCCCATTTAGTGGGGGTAGAGCCTACTTGCAAGTCTCTCCGACCTTCACAAAAAAAGTTATTCAAGAATATCTCTTTCTCCTATGTGCTTTCATCCCTAACCCTAACCCTAACCCTTCCGAAAGTCGGAGAAGCTCAAGGATGGTACCGATCGATGCGCGCTACCCCATTTAGTGGGGGTAGAGCCTACTTGCAAGTCTCTCCGACCTTCACAAAAAAAGTTATTCAAGAATATCTCTTTCTCCTATGTGCTTTCATCCCTAACCCTAACCCTAACCCTTCCGAAAGTCGGAGAAGCTCAAGGATGGTACTGATCGATGCGCGCAACCCCATTTAGTGGGGGTAGAGCCTACTTGCAAGTCTCTCCGACCTTCACAAAAAAAGTTATTCAAGAATATCTCCTCAGATTTGGGGGAATTTCGTCGGTCGACCTCTTCCGAAGGTCGTACAAGCTCAAGGATGGTACCAATCGATCCGCAGGACCCAAATTAGTCCAGATGCAACCACTTTCCAAGTCTCTCCGACCTTTACAAAAAAAGTTATTCAAGAATATCTCTTTCTCCTATGTGCTTTCATCCCTAACCCTAACCCTTCCGAAAGTCGGAGAAGCTCAAGGATGGTACCGATCGATGCGCGCTCCCCCATTTAGTGGGGGTAGAGCCTACTTGCAAGTCTCTCCGACCTTCACAAAAAAAGTTATTCAAGAATATCTCTTTCTCCTATGTGCTTTCATCCCTAACCCTAACCCTAACCCTTCCGAAAGTCGGAGAAGCTCAAGGATGGTACCGATCGATGTGCGCTACCCCATTTAGTGGGGGTAGAGCCTACTTGCAAGTCTCTCCGACCTTCACAAAAAAAGTTATTCAAGAATATCTCCTCAGATTTGGGGGAATTTCGTCGGTCGACCTCTTCCGAAGGTCGTACAAGCTCGGGGATGGTACCAATCGATCCGCAGGACCCAAATTAGTCCAGATGCAACCACTTTCCAAGTCTCTCCGACCTTCACAAAAAAAGTTATTCAAGAATATCTCTTTCTCCTATGTGCTTTCATCCCTAACCCTAACCCTAACCCTTCCGAAAGTCGGAGAAGCTCAAGGATGGTACCGATCGATGCGCGCTACCCCATTTAGTGGGGGTAGAGCCTACTTGCAAGTCTCTCCGACCTTCACAAAAAAAGTTATTCAAGAATATCTCTTTCTCCTATGTGCTTTCATCCCTAACCCTAACCCTAACCCTTCCGAAAGTCGGAGAAGCTCAAGGATGGTACCGATCGATGCGCGCTACCCCATTTAGTGGGGGTAGAGCCTACTTGCAAGTCTCTCCGACCTTCACAAAAAAAGTTATTCAAGAATATCTCTTTCTCCTATGTGCTTTCATCCCTAACCCTAACCCTAACCCTTCCGAAAGTCGGAGAAGCTCAAGGATGGTACCGATCGATGTGCGCTACCCCATTTAGTGGGGGTAGAGCCTACTTGCAAGTCTCTCCGACCTTTACAAAAAAAGTTATTCAAGAATATCTCTTTCTCCTATGTGCTTTCATCCCTAACCCTAACCCTAACCCTTCCGAAAGTCGGAGAAGCTCAAGGATGGTACTGATCGATGCGCGCAACCCCATTTAGTGGGGGTAGAGCCTACTTGCAAGTCTCTCCGACCTTCACAAAAAAAGTTATTCAAGAATATCTCCTCAGATTTGGGGGAATTTCGTCGGTCGACCTCTTCCGAAGGTCGTACAAGCTCGGGGATGGTACCAATCGATCCGCAGGACCCAAATTAGTCCAGATGCAACCACTTTCCAAGTCTCTCCGACCTTCACAAAAAAAGTTATTCAAGAATATCTCTTTCTCCTATGTGCTTTCATCCCTAACCCTAACCCTTCCGAAAGTCGGAGAAGCTCAAGGATGGTACCGATCGATGCGCGCTACCCCATTTAGTGGGGGTAGAGCCTACTTGCAAGTCTCTCCGACCTTCACAAAAAAAGTTATTCAAGAATATCTCTTTCTCCTATGTGCTTTCATCCCTAACCCTAACCCTAACCCTTCCGAAAGTCGGAGAAGCTCAAGGATGGTACCGATCGATGCGCGCAACCCCATTTAGTGGGGGTAGAGCCTACTTGCAAGTCTCTCCGACCTTCACAAAAAAAGTTATTCAAGAATATCTCCTCAGATTTGGGGGAATTTCGTCGGTCGACCTCTTCCGAAGGTCGTACAAGCTCAAAGATGGTACCAATCGATCCGCAGGACCCAAATTAGTCCAGATGCAACCACTTTCCAAGTCTCTCCGACCTTCACAAAAAAAGTTATTCAAGAATATCTCTTTCTCCTATGTGCTTTCATCCCTAACCCTAACCCTAACCCTTCCGAAAGTCGGAGAAGCTCAAGGATGGTACCGATCGATGCGCGCTACCCCATTTAGTGGGGGTAGAGCCTACTTGCAAGTCTCTCCGACCTTCAAAAAAAAAGTTATTCAAGAATATCTCTTTCTCCTATGTGCTTTCATCCCTAACCCTAACCCTAACCCTTCCGAAAGTCGGAGAAGCTCAAGGATGGTACCGATCGATGCGCGCTACCCCATTTAGTGGGGGTAGAGCCTACTTGCAAGTCTCTCCGACCTTCACAAAAAAAGTTATTCAAGAATATCTCTTTCTCCTATGTGCTTTCATCCCTAACCCTAACCCTAACCCTTCCGAAAGTCGGAGAAGCTCAAGGATGGTACCGATCGATGCGCGCTACCCCATTTAGTGGGGGTAGAGCCTACTTGCAAGTCTCTCCGACCTTCACAAAAAAAGTTATTCAAGAATATCTCTTTCTCCTATGTGCTTTCATCCCTAACCCTAACCCTAACCCTTCCGAAAGTCGGAGAAGCTCAAGGATGGTACTGATCGATGCGCGCAACCCCATTTAGTGGGGGTAGAGCCTACTTGCAAGTCTCTCCGACCTTCACAAAAAAAGTTATTCAAGAATATCTCCTCAGATTTGGGGGAATTTCGTCGGTCGACCTCTTCCGAAGGTCGTACAAGCTCGGGGATGGTATCAATCGATCCGCAGGACCCAAATTAGTCCAGATGCAACCACTTTCCAAGTCTCTCCGACCTTCACAAAAAAAGTTATTCAAGAATATCTCTTTCTCCTATGTGCTTTCATCCCTAACCCTAACCCTTCCGAAAGTCGGAGAAGCTCAAGGATGGTACCGATCGATGCGCGCTACCCCATTTAGTGGGGGTAGAGCCTACTTGCAAGTCTCTCCGACCTTCACAAAAAAAGTTATTCAAGAATATCTCTTTCTCCTATGTGCTTTCATCCCTAACCCTAACCCTAACCCTTCCGAAAGTCGGAGAAGCTCAAGGATGGTACCGATCGATGCGCGCAACCCCATTTAGTGGGGGTAGAGCCTACTTGCAAGTCTCTCCGACCTTCACAAAAAAAGTTATTCAAGAATATCTCCTCAGATTTGGGGGAATTTCGTCGGTCGACCTCTTCCGAAGGTCTTACAAGCTCGGGGATGGTACCAATCGATCCGCAGGACCCAAATTAGTCCAGATGCAACCACTTTCCAAGTCTCTCCGACCTTCACAAAAAAAGTTATTCAAGAATATCTCTTTCTCCTATGTGCTTTCATCCCTAACCCTAACCCTAACCCTTCCGAAAGTCGGAGAAGCTCAAGGATGGTACCGATCGATGCGCGCTACCCCATTTAGTGGGGGTAGAGCCTACTTGCAAGTTTCTCCGACCTTCACAAAAAAAGTTATTCAAGAATATCTCCTCAGATTTGGGGGAATTTCGTCGGTCGACCTCTTCCGAAGGTCGTACAAGCTCGGGGATGGTACCAATCGATCCGCAGGACCCAAATTAGTCCAGATGCAACCACTTTCCAAGTCTCTCCGACCTTCACAAAAAAAGTTATTCAAGAATATCTCTTTCTCCTATGTGCTTTCATCCCTAACCCTAACCCTAACCCTTCCGAAAGTCGGAGAAGCTCAAGGATGGTACCGATCGATGCGCGCTACCCCATTTAGTGGGGGTAGAGCCTACTTGCAAGTCTCTCCGACCTTCACAAAAAAAGTTATTCAAGAATATCTCTTTCTCCTATGTGCTTTCATCCCTAACCCTAACCCTAACCCTTCCGAAAGTCGGAGAAGCTCAAGGATGGTACTGATCGATGCGCGCTACCCCATTTAGTGGGGGTAGAGCCTACTTGCAAGTCTCTCCGACCTTCACAAAAAAAGTTATTCAAGAATATCTCTTTCTCCTATGTGCTTTCATCCCTAACCCTAACCCTAACCCTTCCGAAAGTCGGAGAAGCTCAAGGATGGTACCGATCGATGCGCGCAACCCCATTTAGTGGGGGTAGAGCCTACTTGCAAGTCTCTCCGACCTTCACAAAAAAAGTTATTCAAGAATATCTCTTTCTCCTATGTGCTTTCATCCCTAACCCTAACCCTAACCCTTCCGAAAGTCGGAGAAGCTCAAGGATGGTACCGATCGATGCGCGCTACCCCATTTAGTGGGGGTAGAGCCTACTTGCAAGTCTCTCCGACCTTCACAAAAAAAGTTATTCAAGAATATCTCTTTCTCCTATGTGCTTTCATCCCTAACCCTAACCCTAACCCTTCCGAAAGTCGGAGAAGCTCAAGGATGGTACCGATCGATGCGCGCTACCCCATTTAGTGGGGGTAGAGCCTACTTGCAAGTCTCTCCGACCTTCACAAAAAAAGTTATTCAAGAATATCTCTTTCTCCTATGTGCTTTCATCCCTAACCCTAACCCTAACCCTTCCGAAAGTCGGAGAAGCTCAAGGATGGTACCGATCGATGCGCGCTACCCCATTTAGTGGGGGTAGAGCCTACTTGCAAGTCTCTCCGACCTTCACAAAAAAAGTTATTCAAGAATATCTCTTTCTCCTATGTGCTTTCATCCCTAACCCTAACCCTAACCCTTCCGAAAGTCGGAGAAGCTCAAGGATGGTACTGATCGATGCGCGCTACCCCATTTAGTGGGGGTAAAGCCTACTTGCAAGTCTCTCCGACCTTCACAAAAAAAGTTATTCAAGAATATCTCTTTCTCCTATGTGCTTTCATCCCTAACCCTAACCCTAACCCTTCCGAAAGTCGGAGAAGCTCAAGGATGGTACTGATCGATGCGCGCAACCCCATTTAGTGGGGGTAGAGCCTACTTGCAAGTCTCTCCGACCTTCACAAAAAAAGTTATTCAAGAATATCTCCTCAGATTTTGGGGGAATTTCGTCGGTCGACCTCTTCCGAAGGTCGTACAAGCTCGGGGATGGTACCAATCGATCTGCAGGACCCAAATTAGTCCAGATGCAACCACTTTCCAAGTCTCTCCGACCTTCACAAAAAAAGTTATTCAAGAATATCTCTTTCTCCTATGTGCTTTCATCCCTAACCCTAACCCTAACCCTTCCGAAAGTCGGAGAAGCTCAAGGATGGTACCGATCGATGCGCGCTACCCCATTTAGTGGGGGTAGAGCCTACTTGCAAGTCTCTCCGACCTTCACAAAAAAAGTTATTCAAGAATATCTCTTTCTCCTATGTGCTTTCATCCCTAACCCTAACCCTAACCCTTCCGAAAGTCGGAGAAGCTCAAGGATGGTACCGATCGATGCGCGCAACCCCATTTAGTGGGGGTAGAGCCTACTTGCAAGTCTCTCCGACCTTCACAAAAAAAGTTATTCAAGAATATCTCCTCAGATTTGGGGGAATTTCGTCGGTCGACCTCTTCCGAAGGTCGTACAAGCTCGGGGATGGTACCAATCGATCCGCAGGACCCAAATTAGTCCAGATGCAACCACTTTCCAAGTCTCTCCGACCTTCACAAAAAAAGTTATTCAAGAATATCTCTTTCTCCTATGTGCTTTCATCCCTAACCCTAACCCTAACCCTTCCGAAAGTCGGAGAAGCTCAACGATGGTACCGATCGATGCGCGCTACCCCATTTAGTGGGGGTAGAGCCTACTTGCAAGTCTCTCCGACCTTCACAAAAAAAGTTATTCAAGAATATCTCTTTCTCCTATGTGCTTTCATCCCTAACCCTAACCCTAACCCTTCCGAAATTCGGAGAAGCTCAAGGATGGTACCGATCGATGCGCGCAACCCCATTTAGTGGGGGTAGAGCCTACTTGCAAGTCTCTCCGACCTTTACAAAAAAAGTTATTCAAGAATATCTCCTCAGATTTGGGGGAATTTCGTCGGTCGACCTCTTCCGAAGGTCGTACAAGCTCGGGGATGGTACCAATCGATCCGCAGGACCCAAATTAGTCCAGATGCAACCACTTTCCAAGTCTCTCCGACCTTCACAAAAAAAGTTATTCAAGAATATCTCTTTCTCCTATGTGCTTTCATCCCTAACCCTAACCCTAACCCTTCCGAAAGTCGGAGAAGCTCAAGGATGGTACCGATCGATGTGCGCTACCCCATTTAGTGGGGGTAGAGCCTACTTGCAAGTCTCTCCGACCTTCACAAAAAAAGTTATTCAAGAATATCTCTTTCTCCTATGTGCTTTCATCCCTAACCCTAACCCTAACCCTTCCGAAAGTCGGAGAAGCTCAAGGATGGTACCGATCGATGCGCGCTACCCCATTTAGTGGGGGTAGAGCCTACTTGCAAGTCTCTCCGACCTTCACAAAAAAAGTTATTCAAGAATATCTCTTTCTCCTATGTGCTTTCATCCCTAACCCTAACCCTAACCCTTCCGAAAGTCGGAGAAGCTCAAGGATGGTACCGATCGATGCGCGCTACCCCATTTAGTGGGGGTAGAGCCTACTTGCAAGTCTCTCCGACCTTCACAAAAAAAGTTATTCAAGAATATCTCTTTCTCCTATGTGCTTTCATCCCTAACCCTAACCCTAACCCTTCCGAAAGTCGGAGAAGCTCAAGGATGGTACTGATCGATGCGCGCAACCCCATTTAGTGGGGGTAGAGCCTACTTGCAAGTCTCTCCGACCTTCACAAAAAAAGTTATTCAAGAATATCTCCTCAGATTTGGGGGAATTTCGTCGGTCGACCTCTTCCGAAGGTCGTACAAGCTCGGGGATGGTACCAATCGATCCGCAGGACCCAAATTAGTCCAGATGCAACCACTTTCCAAGTCTCTCCGACCTTCACAAAAAAAGTTATTCAAGAATATCTCTTTCTCCTATGTGCTTTCATCCCTAACCCTAACCCTAACCCTTCCGAAAGTCGGAGAAGCTCAAGGATGGTACCGATCGATGCGCGCTACCCCATTTAGTGGGGGTAGAGCCTACTTGCAAGTCTCTCCGACCTTCACAAAAAAAGTTATTCAAGAATATCTCTTTCTCCTATGTGCTTTCATCCCTAACCCTAACCCTAACCCTTCCGAAAGTCGGAGAAGCTCAAGGATGGTACCGATCGATGCGCGCTACCCCATTTAGTGGGGGTAGAGCCTACTTGCAAGTCTCTCCGACCTTCACAAAAAAAGTTATTCAAGAATATCTCTTTCTCCTATGTGCTTTCATCCCTAACCCTAACCCTAACCCTTCCGAAAGTCGGAGAAGCTCAAGGATGGTACTGATCGATGCGCGCTACCCCATTTAGTGGGGGTAGAGCCTACTTGCAAGTCTCTCCGACCTTCACAAAAAAAGTTATTCAAGAATATCTCTTTCTCCTATGTGCTTTCATCCCTAACCCTAACCCTAACCCTTCCGAAAGTCGGAGAAGCTCAAGGATGGTACTGATCGATGCGCGCAACCCCATTTAGTGGGGGTAGAGCCTACTTGCAAGTCTCTCCGACCTTCACAAAAAAAGTTATTCAAGAATATCTCCTCAGATTTTGGGGGAATTTCGTCGGTCGACCTCTTCCGAAGGTCGTACAAGCTCGGGGATGGTACCAATCGATCTGCAGGACCCAAATTAGTCCAGATGCAACCACTTTCCAAGTCTCTCCGACCTTCACAAAAAAAGTTATTCAAGAATATCTCTTTCTCCTATGTGCTTTCATCCCTAACCCTAACCCTTCCGAAAGTCGGAGAAGCTCAAGGATGGTACCGATCGATGCGCGCTACCCCATTTAGTGGGGGTAGAGCCTACTTGCAAGTCTCTCCGACCTTCACAAAAAAGGTTATTCAAGAATATCTCTTTCTCCTATGTGCTTTCATCCCTAACCCTAACCCTAACCCTTCCGAAAGTCGGAGAAGCTCAAGGATGGTACTGATCGATGCGCGCAACCCCATTTAGTGGGGGTAGAGCCTACTTGCAAGTCTCTCCGACCTTCACAAAAAAAGTTATTCAAGAATATCTCCTCAGATTTGGGGGAATTTCGTCGGTCGACCTCTTCCGAAGGTCGTACAAGCTCGGGGATGGTACCAATCGATCCGCAGGACCCAAATTAGTCCAGATGCAACCACTTTCCAAGTCTCTCCGACCTTTACAAAAAAAGTTATTCAAGAATATCTCTTTCTCCTATGTGCTTTCATCCCTAACCCTAACCCTAACCCTTCCGAAAGTCGGAGAAGCTCAAGGATGGTACCGATCGATGCGCGCTACCCCATTTAGTGGGGGTAGAGCCTACTTGCAAGTCTCTCCGACCTTCACAAAAAAAGTTATTCAAGAATATCTCTTTCTCCTATGTGCTTTCATCCCTAACCCTAACCCTAACCCTTCCGAAAGTCGGAGAAGCTCAAGGATGGTACCGATCGATGCGCGCTACCCCATTTAGTGGGGGTAGAGCCTACTTGCAAGTCTCTCCGACCTTCACAAAAAAAGTTATTCAAGAATATCTCTTTCTCCTATGTGCTTTCATCCCTAACCCTAACCCTAACCCTTCCGAAAGTCGGAGAAGCTCAAGGATGGTACCGATCGATGCGCGCTACCCCATTTAGTGGGGGTAGAGCCTACTTGCAAGTCTCTCCGACCTTCACAAAAAAAGTTATTCAAGAATATCTCTTTCTCCTATGTGCTTTCATCCCTAACCCTAACCCTAACCCTTCCGAAAGTCGGAGAAGCTCAAGGATGGTACCGATCGATGCGCGCAACCCCATTTAGTGGGGGTAGAGCCTACTTGCAAGTCTCTCCGACCTTCACAAAAAAAGTTATTCAAGAATATCTCCTCAGATTTGGGGGAATTTCGTCGGTCGACCTCTTCCGAAGGTCGTACAAGCTCGGGGATGGTACCAATCGATCCGCAGGACCCAAATTAGTCCAGATGCAACCACTTTCCAAGTCTCTCCGACCTTCACAAAAAAAGTTATTCAAGAATATCTCTTTCTCCTATGTGCTTTCATCCCTAACCCTAACCCTTCCGAAAGTCGGAGAAGCTCAACGATGGTACCGATCGATGTGCGCTACCCCATTTAGTGGGGGTAGAGCCTACTTGCAAGTCTCTCCGACCTTCACAAAAAAAGTTATTCAAGAATATCTCTTTCTCCTATGTGCTTTCATCCCTAACCCTAACCCTAACCCTTCCGAAATTCGGAGAAGCTCAAGGATGGTACCGATCGATGCGCGCAACCCCATTTAGTGGGGGTAGAGCCTACTTGCAAGTCTCTCCGACCTTTACAAAAAAAGTTATTCAAGAATATCTCCTCAGATTTGGGGGAATTTCGTCGGTCGACCTCTTCCGAAGGTCGTACAAGCTCGGGGATGGTACCAATCGATCCGCAGGACCCAAATTAGTCCAGATGCAACCACTTTCCAAGTCTCTCCGACCTTCACAAAAAAAGTTATTCAAGAATATCTCTTTCTCCTATGTGCTTTCATCCCTAACCCTAACCCTAACCCTTCCGAAAGTCGGAGAAGCTCAAGGATGGTACCGATCGATGCGCGCTACCCCATTTAGTGGGGGTAGAGCCTACTTGCAAGTCTCTCCGACCTTCACAAAAAAAGTTATTCAAGAATATCTCTTTCTCCTATGTGCTTTCATCCCTAACCCTAACCCTAACCCTTCCGAAAGTCGGAGAAGCTCAAGGATGGTACCGATCGATGCGCGCTACCCCATTTAGTGGGGGTAGAGCCTACTTGCAAGTCTCTCCGACCTTCACAAAAAAAGTTATTCAAGAATATCTCTTTCTCCTATGTGCTTTCATCCCTAACCCTAACCCTAACCCTTCCGAAAGTCGGAGAAGCTCAAGGATGGTACCGATCGATGCGCGCTACCCCATTTAGTGGGGGTAGAGCCTACTTGCAAGTCTCTCCGACCTTCACAAAAAAAGTTATTCAAGAATATCTCTTTCTCCTATGTGCTTTCATCCCTAACCCTAACCCTAACCCTTCCGAAAGTCGGAGAAGCTCAAGGATGGTACCGATCGATGCGCGCAACCCCATTTAGTGGGGGTAGAGCCTACTTGCAAGTCTCTCCGACCTTCACAAAAAAAGTTATTCAAGAATATCTCCTCAGATTTGGGGGAATTTCGTCGGTCGACCTCTTCCGAAGGTCGTACAAGCTCGGGGATGGTACCAATCGATCCGCAGGACCCAAATTAGTCCAGATGCAACCACTTTCCAAGTCTCTCCGACCTTCACAAAAAAAGTTATTCAAGAATATCTCTTTCTCCTATGTGCTTTCATCCCTAACCCTAACCCTAACCCTTCCGAAAGTCGGAGAAGCTCAACGATGGTACCGATCGATGCGCGCTACCCCATTTAGTGGGGGTAGAGCCTACTTGCAAGTCTCTCCGACCTTCACAAAAAAAGTTATTCAAGAATATCTCTTTCTCCTATGTGCTTTCATCCCTAACCCTAACCCTAACCCTTCCGAAATTCGGAGAAGCTCAAGGATGGTACCGATCGATGCGCGCAACCCCATTTAGTGGGGGTAGAGCCTACTTGCAAGTCTCTCCGACCTTTACAAAAAAAGTTATTCAAGAATATCTCCTCAGATTTGGGGGAATTTCGTCGGTCGACCTCTTCCGAAGGTCGTACAAGCTCGGGGATGGTACCAATCGATCCGCAGGACCCAAATTAGTCCAGATGCAACCACTTTCCAAGTCTCTCCGACCTTCACAAAAAAAGTTATTCAAGAATATCTCTTTCTCCTATGTGCTTTCATCCCTAACCCTAACCCTAACCCTTCCGAAAGTCGGAGAAGCTCAAGGATGGTACCGATCGATGCGCGCTACCCCATTTAGTGGGGGTAGAGCCTACTTGCAAGTCTCTCCGACCTTCACAAAAAAAGTTATTCAAGAATATCTCTTTCTCCTATGTGCTTTCATCCCTAACCCTAACCCTAACCCTTCCGAAAGTCGGAGAAGCTCAAGGATGGTACCGATCGATGCGCGCTACCCCATTTAGTGGGGGTAGAGCCTACTTGCAAGTCTCTCCGACCTTCACAAAAAAAGTTATTCAAGAATATCTCTTTCTCCTATGTGCTTTCATCCCTAACCCTAACCCTAACCCTTCCGAAAGTCGGAGAAGCTCAAGGATGGTACCGATCGATGCGCGCTACCCCATTTAGTGGGGGTAGAGCCTACTTGCAAGTCTCTCCGACCTTCACAAAAAAAGTTATTCAAGAATATCTCTTTCTCCTATGTGCTTTCATCCCTAACCCTAACCCTAACCCTTCCGAAAGTCGGAGAAGCTCAAGGATGGTACTGATCGATGCGCGCAACCCCATTTAGTGGGGGTAGAGCCTACTTGCAAGTCTCTCCGACCTTCACAAAAAAAGTTATTCAAGAATATCTCCTCAGATTTGGGGGAATTTCGTCGGTCGACCTCTTCCGAAGGTCGTACAAGCTCGGGGATGGTACCAATCGATCCGCAGGACCCAAATTAGTCCAGATGCAACCACTTTCCAAGTCTCTCCGACCTTCACAAAAAAAGTTATTCAAGAATATCTCTTTCTCCTATGTGCTTTCATCCCTAACCCTAACCCTAACCCTTCCGAAAGTCGGAGAAGCTCAAGGATGGTACCGATCGATGCGCGCTACCCCATTTAGTGGGGGTAGAGCCTACTTGCAAGTCTCTCCGACCTTCACAAAAAAAGTTATTCAAGAATATCTCTTTCTCCTATGTGCTTTCATCCCTAACCCTAACCCTAACCCTTCCGAAAGTCGGAGAAGCTCAAGGATGGTACCGATCGATGCGCGCTACCCCATTTAGTGGGGGTAGAGCCTACTTGCAAGTCTCTCCGACCTTCACAAAAAAAGTTATTCAAGAATATCTCTTTCTCCTATGTGCTTTCATCCCTAACCCTAACCCTAACCCTTCCGAAAGTCGGAGAAGCTCAAGGATGGTACTGATCGATGCGCGCTACCCCATTTAGTGGGGGTAGAGCCTACTTGCAAGTCTCTCCGACCTTCACAAAAAAAGTTATTCAAGAATATCTCTTTCTCCTATGTGCTTTCATCCCTAACCCTAACCCTAACCCTTCCGAAAGTCGGAGAAGCTCAAGGATGGTACTGATCGATGCGCGCAACCCCATTTAGTGGGGGTAGAGCCTACTTGCAAGTCTCTCCGACCTTCACAAAAAAAGTTATTCAAGAATATCTCCTCAGATTTTGGGGGAATTTCGTCGGTCGACCTCTTCCGAAGGTCGTACAAGCTCGGGGATGGTACCAATCGATCTGCAGGACCCAAATTAGTCCAGATGCAACCACTTTCCAAGTCTCTCCGACCTTCACAAAAAAAGTTATTCAAGAATATCTCTTTCTCCTATGTGCTTTCATCCCTAACCCTAACCCTTCCGAAAGTCGGAGAAGCTCAAGGATGGTACCGATCGATGCGCGCTACCCCATTTAGTGGGGGTAGAGCCTACTTGCAAGTCTCTCCGACCTTCACAAAAAAGGTTATTCAAGAATATCTCTTTCTCCTATGTGCTTTCATCCCTAACCCTAACCCTAACCCTTCCGAAAGTCGGAGAAGCTCAAGGATGGTACTGATCGATGCGCGCAACCCCATTTAGTGGGGGTAGAGCCTACTTGCAAGTCTCTCCGACCTTCACAAAAAAAGTTATTCAAGAATATCTCCTCAGATTTGGGGGAATTTCGTCGGTCGACCTCTTCCGAAGGTCGTACAAGCTCGGGGATGGTACCAATCGATCCGCAGGACCCAAATTAGTCCAGATGCAACCACTTTCCAAGTCTCTCCGACCTTTACAAAAAAAGTTATTCAAGAATATCTCTTTCTCCTATGTGCTTTCATCCCTAACCCTAACCCTAACCCTTCCGAAAGTCGGAGAAGCTCAAGGATGGTACCGATCGATGCGCGCTACCCCATTTAGTGGGGGTAGAGCCTACTTGCAAGTCTCTCCGACCTTCACAAAAAAAGTTATTCAAGAATATCTCTTTCTCCTATGTGCTTTCATCCCTAACCCTAACCCTAACCCTTCCGAAAGTCGGAGAAGCTCAAGGATGGTACCGATCGATGCGCGCTACCCCATTTAGTGGGGGTAGAGCCTACTTGCAAGTCTCTCCGACCTTCACAAAAAAAGTTATTCAAGAATATCTCTTTCTCCTATGTGCTTTCATCCCTAACCCTAACCCTAACCCTTCCGAAAGTCGGAGAAGCTCAAGGATGGTACCGATCGATGCGCGCTACCCCATTTAGTGGGGGTAGAGCCTACTTGCAAGTCTCTCCGACCTTCACAAAAAAAGTTATTCAAGAATATCTCTTTCTCCTATGTGCTTTCATCCCTAACCCTAACCCTAACCCTTCCGAAAGTCGGAGAAGCTCAAGGATGGTACCGATCGATGCGCGCAACCCCATTTAGTGGGGGTAGAGCCTACTTGCAAGTCTCTCCGACCTTCACAAAAAAAGTTATTCAAGAATATCTCCTCAGATTTGGGGGAATTTCGTCGGTCGACCTCTTCCGAAGGTCGTACAAGCTCGGGGATGGTACCAATCGATCCGCAGGACCCAAATTAGTCCAGATGCAACCACTTTCCAAGTCTCTCCGACCTTCACAAAAAAAGTTATTCAAGAATATCTCTTTCTCCTATGTGCTTTCATCCCTAACCCTAACCCTAACCCTTCCGAAATTCGGAGAAGCTCAAGGATGGTACCGATCGATGCGCGCTACCCCATTTAGTGGGGGTAGAGCCTACTTGCAAGTCTCTCCGACCTTCACAAAAAAAGTTATTCAAGAATATCTCCTCAGATTTGGGGGAATTTCGTCGGTCGACCTCTTCCGAAGGTCGTACAAGCTCGGGGATGGTACCAATCGATCCGCAGGACCCAAATTAGTCCAGATGCAACCACTTTCCAAGTCTCTCCGACCTTCACAAAAAAAGTTATTCAAGAATATCTCTTTCTCCTATGTGCTTTCATCCCTAACCCTAACCCTAACCCTTCCGAAAGTCGGAGAAGCTCAAGGATGGTACTGATCGATGCGCGCTACCCCATTTAGTGGGGGTAGAGCCTACTTGCAAGTCTCTCCGACCTTCACAAAAAAAGTTATTCAAGAATATCTCTTTCTCCTATGTGCTTTCATCCCTAACCCTAACCCTAACCCTTCCGAAAGTCGGAGAAGCTCAAGGATGGTACCGATCGATGCGCGCTACCCCATTTAGTGGGGGTAGAGCCTACTTGCAAGTCTCTCCGACCTTCACAAAAAAAGTTATTCAAGAATATCTCTTTCTCCTATGTGCTTTCATCCCTAACCCTAACCCTAACCCTTCCGAAAGTCGGAGAAGCTCAAGGATGGTACCGATCGATGCGCGCAACCCCATTTAGTGGGGGTAGAGCCTACTTGCAAGTCTCTCCGACCTTCACAAAAAAAGTTATTCAAGAATATCTCCTCAGATTTGGGGGAATTTCGTCGGTCGACCTCTTCCGAAGGTCGTACAAGCTCGGGGATGGTACCAATCGATCCGCAGGACCCAAATTAGTCCAGATGCAACCACTTTCCAAGTCTCTCCGACCTTCACAAAAAAAGTTATTCAAGAATATCTCTTTCTCCTATGTGCTTTCATCCCTAACCCTAACCCTAACCCTTCCGAAAGTCGGAGAAGCTCAAGGATGGTACCGATCGATGCGCGCTACCCCATTTAGTGGGGGTAGAGCCTACTTGCAAGTTTCTCCGACCTTCACAAAAAAAGTTATTCAAGAATATCTCCTCAGATTTGGGGGAATTTCGTCGGTCGACCTCTTCCGAAGGTCGTACAAGCTCGGGGATGGTACCAATCGATCCGCAGGACCCAAATTAGTCCAGATGCAACCACTTTCCAAGTCTCTCCGACCTTCACAAAAAAAGTTATTCAAGAATATCTCTTTCTCCTATGTGCTTTCATCCCTAACCCTAACCCTAACCCTTCCGAAAGTCGGAGAAGCTCAAGGATGGTACCGATCGATGCGCGCTACCCCATTTAGTGGGGGTAGAGCCTACTTGCAAGTCTCTCCGACCT
This sequence comes from Limanda limanda, assembly GCF_963576545.1. Taxonomy (NCBI): domain Eukaryota; kingdom Metazoa; phylum Chordata; class Actinopteri; order Pleuronectiformes; family Pleuronectidae; genus Limanda; species Limanda limanda. The sequence goes on along the minus strand of NW_026870586.1, from coordinate 214,100 downwards.
TCACAAAAAAAGTTATTCAAGAATATCTCTTTCTCCTATGTGCTTTCATCCCTAACCCTAACCCTAACCCTTCCGAAAGTCGGAGAAGCTCAAGGATGGTACTGATCGATGCGCGCTACCCCATTTAGTGGGGGTAGAGCCTACTTGCAAGTCTCTCCGACCTTCACAAAAAAAGTTATTCAAGAATATCTCTTTCTCCTATGTGCTTTCATCCCTAACCCTAACCCTAACCCTTCCGAAAGTCGGAGAAGCTCAAGGATGGTACCGATCGATGCGCGCAACCCCATTTAGTGGGGGTAGAGCCTACTTGCAAGTCTCTCCGACCTTCACAAAAAAAGTTATTCAAGAATATCTCTTTCTCCTATGTGCTTTCATCCCTAACCCTAACCCTAACCCTTCCGAAAGTCGGAGAAGCTCAAGGATGGTACCGATCGATGCGCGCTACCCCATTTAGTGGGGGTAGAGCCTACTTGCAAGTCTCTCCGACCTTCACAAAAAAAGTTATTCAAGAATATCTCTTTCTCCTATGTGCTTTCATCCCTAACCCTAACCCTAACCCTTCCGAAAGTCGGAGAAGCTCAAGGATGGTACCGATCGATGCGCGCTACCCCATTTAGTGGGGGTAGAGCCTACTTGCAAGTCTCTCCGACCTTCACAAAAAAAGTTATTCAAGAATATCTCTTTCTCCTATGTGCTTTCATCCCTAACCCTAACCCTAACCCTTCCGAAAGTCGGAGAAGCTCAAGGATGGTACCGATCGATGCGCGCTACCCCATTTAGTGGGGGTAGAGCCTACTTGCAAGTCTCTCCGACCTTCACAAAAAAAGTTATTCAAGAATATCTCTTTCTCCTATGTGCTTTCATCCCTAACCCTAACCCTAACCCTTCCGAAAGTCGGAGAAGCTCAAGGATGGTACTGATCGATGCGCGCTACCCCATTTAGTGGGGGTAAAGCCTACTTGCAAGTCTCTCCGACCTTCACAAAAAAAGTTATTCAAGAATATCTCTTTCTCCTATGTGCTTTCATCCCTAACCCTAACCCTAACCCTTCCGAAAGTCGGAGAAGCTCAAGGATGGTACTGATCGATGCGCGCAACCCCATTTAGTGGGGGTAGAGCCTACTTGCAAGTCTCTCCGACCTTCACAAAAAAAGTTATTCAAGAATATCTCCTCAGATTTTGGGGGAATTTCGTCGGTCGACCTCTTCCGAAGGTCGTACAAGCTCGGGGATGGTACCAATCGATCTGCAGGACCCAAATTAGTCCAGATGCAACCACTTTCCAAGTCTCTCCGACCTTCACAAAAAAAGTTATTCAAGAATATCTCTTTCTCCTATGTGCTTTCATCCCTAACCCTAACCCTAACCCTTCCGAAAGTCGGAGAAGCTCAAGGATGGTACCGATCGATGCGCGCTACCCCATTTAGTGGGGGTAGAGCCTACTTGCAAGTCTCTCCGACCTTCACAAAAAAAGTTATTCAAGAATATCTCTTTCTCCTATGTGCTTTCATCCCTAACCCTAACCCTAACCCTTCCGAAAGTCGGAGAAGCTCAAGGATGGTACCGATCGATGCGCGCAACCCCATTTAGTGGGGGTAGAGCCTACTTGCAAGTCTCTCCGACCTTCACAAAAAAAGTTATTCAAGAATATCTCCTCAGATTTGGGGGAATTTCGTCGGTCGACCTCTTCCGAAGGTCGTACAAGCTCGGGGATGGTACCAATCGATCCGCAGGACCCAAATTAGTCCAGATGCAACCACTTTCCAAGTCTCTCCGACCTTCACAAAAAAAGTTATTCAAGAATATCTCTTTCTCCTATGTGCTTTCATCCCTAACCCTAACCCTAACCCTTCCGAAAGTCGGAGAAGCTCAACGATGGTACCGATCGATGCGCGCTACCCCATTTAGTGGGGGTAGAGCCTACTTGCAAGTCTCTCCGACCTTCACAAAAAAAGTTATTCAAGAATATCTCTTTCTCCTATGTGCTTTCATCCCTAACCCTAACCCTAACCCTTCCGAAATTCGGAGAAGCTCAAGGATGGTACCGATCGATGCGCGCAACCCCATTTAGTGGGGGTAGAGCCTACTTGCAAGTCTCTCCGACCTTTACAAAAAAAGTTATTCAAGAATATCTCCTCAGATTTGGGGGAATTTCGTCGGTCGACCTCTTCCGAAGGTCGAACAAGCTCGGGGATGGTACCAATCGATCCGCAGGACCCAAATTAGTCCAGATGCAACCACTTTCCAAGTCTCTCCGACCTTCACAAAAAAAGTTATTCAAGAATATCTCTTTCTCCTATGTGCTTTCATCCCTAACCCTAACCCTAACCCTTCCGAAAGTCGGAGAAGCTCAAGGATGGTACCGATCGATGCGCGCTACCCCATTTAGTGGGGGTAGAGCCTACTTGCAAGTCTCTCCGACCTTCACAAAAAAAGTTATTCAAGAATATCTCTTTCTCCTATGTGCTTTCATCCCTAACCCTAACCCTTCCGAAAGTCGGAGAAGCTCAAGGATGGTACCGATCGATGCGCGCTACCCCATTTAGTGGGGGTAGAGCCTACTTGCAAGTCTCTCCGACCTTCACAAAAAAAGTTATTCAAGAATATCTCTTTCTCCTATGTGCTTTCATCCCTAACCCTAACCCTAACCCTTCCGAAAGTCGGAGAAGCTCAAGGATGGTACCGATCGATGCGCGCTACCCCATTTAGTGGGGGTAGAGCCTACTTGCAAGTCTCTCCGACCTTCACAAAAAAAGTTATTCAAGAATATCTCTTTCTCCTATGTGCTTTCATCCCTAACCCTAACCCTAACCCTTCCGAAAGTCGGAGAAGCTCAAGGATGGTACTGATCGATGCGCGCAACCCCATTTAGTGGGGGTAGAGCCTACTTGCAAGTCTCTCCGACCTTCACAAAAAAAGTTATTCAAGAATATCTCCTCAGATTTGGGGGAATTTCGTCGGTCGACCTCTTCCGAAGGTCGTACAAGCTCGGGGATGGTACCAATCGATCTGCAGGACCCAAATTAGTCCAGATGCAACCACTTTCCAAGTCTCTCCGACCTTCACAAAAAAAGTTATTCAAGAATATCTCTTTCTCCTATGTGCTTTCATCCCTAACCCTAACCCTAACCCTTCCGAAAGTCGGAGAAGCTCAAGGATGGTACCGATCGATGCGCGCTACCCCATTTAGTGGGGGTAGAGCCTACTTGCAAGTCTCTCCGACCTTCACAAAAAAAGTTATTCAAGAATATCTCTTTCTCCTATGTGCTTTCATCCCTAACCCTAACCCTAACCCTTCCGAAAGTCGGAGAAGCTCAAGGATGGTACCGATCGATGCGCGCTACCCCATTTAGTGGGGGTAGAGCCTACTTGCAAGTCTCTCCGACCTTCACAAAAAAAGTTATTCAAGAATATCTCTTTCTCCTATGTGCTTTCATCCCTAACCCTAACCCTAACCCTTCCGAAAGTCGGAGAAGCTCAAGGATGGTACTGATCGATGCGCGCTACCCCATTTAGTGGGGGTAGAGCCTACTTGCAAGTCTCTCCGACCTTCACAAAAAAAGTTATTCAAGAATATCTCTTTCTCCTATGTGCTTTCATCCCTAACCCTAACCCTAACCCTTCCGAAAGTCGGAGAAGCTCAAGGATGGTACTGATCGATGCGCGCAACCCCATTTAGTGGGGGTAGAGCCTACTTGCAAGTCTCTCCGACCTTCACAAAAAAAGTTATTCAAGAATATCTCCTCAGATTTTGGGGGAATTTCGTCGGTCGACCTCTTCCGAAGGTCGTACAAGCTCGGGGATGGTACCAATCGATCTGCAGGACCCAAATTAGTCCAGATGCAACCACTTTCCAAGTCTCTCCGACCTTCACAAAAAAAGTTATTCAAGAATATCTCTTTCTCCTATGTGCTTTCATCCCTAACCCTAACCCTTCCGAAAGTCGGAGAAGCTCAAGGATGGTACCGATCGATGCGCGCTACCCCATTTAGTGGGGGTAGAGCCTACTTGCAAGTCTCTCCGACCTTCACAAAAAAGGTTATTCAAGAATATCTCTTTCTCCTATGTGCTTTCATCCCTAACCCTAACCCTAACCCTTCCGAAAGTCGGAGAAGCTCAAGGATGGTACTGATCGATGCGCGCAACCCCATTTAGTGGGGGTAGAGCCTACTTGCAAGTCTCTCCGACCTTCACAAAAAAAGTTATTCAAGAATATCTCCTCAGATTTGGGGGAATTTCGTCGGTCGACCTCTTCCGAAGGTCGTACAAGCTCGGGGATGGTACCAATCGATCCGCAGGACCCAAATTAGTCCAGATGCAACCACTTTCCAAGTCTCTCCGACCTTTACAAAAAAAGTTATTCAAGAATATCTCTTTCTCCTATGTGCTTTCATCCCTAACCCTAACCCTAACCCTTCCGAAAGTCGGAGAAGCTCAAGGATGGTACCGATCGATGCGCGCTACCCCATTTAGTGGGGGTAGAGCCTACTTGCAAGTCTCTCCGACCTTCACAAAAAAAGTTATTCAAGAATATCTCTTTCTCCTATGTGCTTTCATCCCTAACCCTAACCCTAACCCTTCCGAAAGTCGGAGAAGCTCAAGGATGGTACCGATCGATGCGCGCTACCCCATTTAGTGGGGGTAGAGCCTACTTGCAAGTCTCTCCGACCTTCACAAAAAAAGTTATTCAAGAATATCTCTTTCTCCTATGTGCTTTCATCCCTAACCCTAACCCTAACCCTTCCGAAAGTCGGAGAAGCTCAAGGATGGTACCGATCGATGCGCGCTACCCCATTTAGTGGGGGTAGAGCCTACTTGCAAGTCTCTCCGACCTTCACAAAAAAAGTTATTCAAGAATATCTCTTTCTCCTATGTGCTTTCATCCCTAACCCTAACCCTAACCCTTCCGAAAGTCGGAGAAGCTCAAGGATGGTACCGATCGATGCGCGCAACCCCATTTAGTGGGGGTAGAGCCTACTTGCAAGTCTCTCCGACCTTCACAAAAAAAGTTATTCAAGAATATCTCCTCAGATTTGGGGGAATTTCGTCGGTCGACCTCTTCCGAAGGTCGTACAAGCTCGGGGATGGTACCAATCGATCCGCAGGACCCAAATTAGTCCAGATGCAACCACTTTCCAAGTCTCTCCGACCTTCACAAAAAAAGTTATTCAAGAATATCTCTTTCTCCTATGTGCTTTCATCCCTAACCCTAACCCTAACCCTTCCGAAATTCGGAGAAGCTCAAGGATGGTACCGATCGATGCGCGCTACCCCATTTAGTGGGGGTAGAGCCTACTTGCAAGTCTCTCCGACCTTCACAAAAAAAGTTATTCAAGAATATCTCCTCAGATTTGGGGGAATTTCGTCGGTCGACCTCTTCCGAAGGTCGTACAAGCTCGGGGATTGTACCAATCGATCCGCAGGACCCAAATTAGTCCAGATGCAACCACTTTCCAAGTCTCTCCGACCTTCACAAAAAAAGTTATTCAAGAATATCTCTTTCTCCTATGTGCTTTCATCCCTAACCCTAACCCTAACCCTTCCGAAAGTCGGAGAAGCTCAAGGATGGTACTGATCGATGCGCGCTACCCCATTTAGTGGGGGTAGAGCCTACTTGCAAGTCTCTCCGACCTTCACAAAAAAAGTTATTCAAGAATATCTCTTTCTCCTATGTGCTTTCATCCCTAACCCTAACCCTAACCCTTCCGAAAGTCGGAGAAGCTCAAGGATGGTACCGATCGATGCGCGCTACCCCATTTAGTGGGGGTAGAGCCTACTTGCAAGTCTCTCCGACCTTCACAAAAAAAGTTATTCAAGAATATCTCTTTCTCCTATGTGCTTTCATCCCTAACCCTAACCCTAACCCTTCCGAAAGTCGGAGAAGCTCAAGGATGGTACTGATCGATGCGCGCAACCCCATTTAGTGGGGGTAGAGCCTACTTGCAAGTCTCTCCGACCTTCACAAAAAAAGTTATTCAAGAATATCTCCTCAGATTTGGGGGAATTTCGTCGGTCGACCTCTTCCGAAGGTCGTACAAGCTCGGGGATGGTACCAATCGATCCGCAGGACCCAAATTAGTCCAGATGCAACCACTTTCCAAGTCTCTCCGACCTTTACAAAAAAAGTTATTCAAGAATATCTCTTTCTCCTATGTGCTTTCATCCCTAACCCTAACCCTAACCCTTCCGAAAGTCGGAGAAGCTCAAGGATGGTACCGATCGATGCGCGCTACCCCATTTAGTGGGGGTAGAGCCTACTTGCAAGTCTCTCCGACCTTCACAAAAAAAGTTATTCAAGAATATCTCTTTCTCCTATGTGCTTTCATCCCTAACCCTAACCCTAACCCTTCCGAAAGTCGGAGAAGCTCAAGGATGGTACCGATCGATGCGCGCTACCCCATTTAGTGGGGGTAGAGCCTACTTGCAAGTCTCTCCGACCTTCACAAAAAAAGTTATTCAAGAATATCTCTTTCTCCTATGTGCTTTCATCCCTAACCCTAACCCTAACCCTTCCGAAAGTCGGAGAAGCTCAAGGATGGTACTGATCGATGCGCGCAACCCCATTTAGTGGGGGTAGAGCCTACTTGCAAGTCTCTCCGACCTTCACAAAAAAAGTTATTCAAGAATATCTCTTTCTCCTATGTGCTTTCATCCCTAACCCTAACCCTAACCCTTCCAAAAGTCGGAGAAGCTCAAGGATGGTACCGATCGATGCGCGCTACCCCATTTAGTGGGGGTAGAGCCTACTTGCAAGTCTCTCCGACCTTCACAAAAAAAGTTATTCAAGAATATCTCTTTCTCCTATGTGCTTTCATCCCTAACCCTAACCCTAACCCTTCCGAAAGTCGGAGAAGCTCAAGGATGGTACCGATCGATGCGCGCTACCCCATTTAGTGGGGGTAGAGCCTACTTGCAAGTCTCTCCGACCTTCACAAAAAAAGTTATTCAAGAATATCTCTTTCTCCTATGTGCTTTCATCCCTAACCCTAACCCTAACCCTTCCGAAAGTCGGAGAAGCTCAAGGATGGTACCGATCGATGCGCGCTACCCCATTTAGTGGGGGTAGAGCCTACTTGCAAGTCTCTCCGACCTTCACAAAAAAAGTTATTCAAGAATATCTCTTTCTCCTATGTGCTTTCATCCCTAACCCTAACCCTAACCCTTCCGAAAGTCGGAGAAGCTCAAGGATGGTACTGATCGATGCGCGCTACCCCATTTAGTGGGGGTAGAGCCTACTTGCAAGTCTCTCCGACCTTCACAAAAAAAGTTATTCAAGAATATCTCTTTCTCCTATGTGCTTTCATCCCTAACCCTAACCCTAACCCTTCCGAAAGTCGGAGAAGCTAAAGGATGGTACTGATCGATGCGCGCAACCCCATTTAGTGGGGGTAGAGCCTACTTGCAAGTCTCTCCGACCTTCACAAAAAAAGTTATTCAAGAATATCTCCTCAGATTTTGGGGGAATTTCGTCGGTCGACCTCTTCCGAAGGTCGTACAAGCTCGGGGATGGTACCAATCGATCTGCAGGACCCAAATTAGTCCAGATGCAACCACTTTCCAAGTCTCTCCGACCTTCACAAAAAAAGTTATTCAAGAATATCTCTTTCTCCTATGTGCTTTCATCCCTAACCCTAACCCTTCCGAAAGTCGGAGAAGCTCAAGGATGGTACCGATCGATGCGCGCTACCCCATTTAGTGGGGGTAGAGCCTACTTGCAAGTCTCTCCGACCTTCACAAAAAAGGTTATTCAAGAATATCTCTTTCTCCTATGTGCTTTCATCCCTAACCCTAACCCTAACCCTTCCGAAAGTCGGAGAAGCTCAAGGATGGTACTGATCGATGCGCGCAACCCCATTTAGTGGGGGTAGAGCCTACTTGCAAGTCTCTCCGACCTTCACAAAAAAAGTTATTCAAGAATATCTCCTCAGATTTGGGGGAATTTCGTCGGTCGACCTCTTCCGAAGGTCGTACAAGCTCGGGGATGGTACCAATCGATCCGCAGGACCCAAATTAGTCCAGATGCAACCACTTTCCAAGTCTCTCCGACCTTTACAAAAAAAGTTATTCAAGAATATCTCTTTCTCCTATGTGCTTTCATCCCTAACCCTAACCCTAACCCTTCCGAAAGTCGGAGAAGCTCAAGGATGGTACCGATCGATGCGCGCTACCCCATTTAGTGGGGGTAGAGCCTACTTGCAAGTCTCTCCGACCTTCACAAAAAAAGTTATTCAAGAATATCTCTTTCTCCTATGTGCTTTCATCCCTAACCCTAACCCTAACCCTTCCGAAAGTCGGAGAAGCTCAAGGATGGTACCGATCGATGCGCGCTACCCCATTTAGTGGGGGTAGAGCCTACTTGCAAGTCTCTCCGACCTTCACAAAAAAAGTTATTCAAGAATATCTCTTTCTCCTATGTGCTTTCATCCCTAACCCTAACCCTAACCCTTCCGAAAGTCGGAGAAGCTCAAGGATGGTACCGATCGATGCGCGCTACCCCATTTAGTGGGGGTAGAGCCTACTTGCAAGTCTCTCCGACCTTCACAAAAAAAGTTATTCAAGAATATCTCTTTCTCCTATGTGCTTTCATCCCTAACCCTAACCCTAACCCTTCCGAAAGTCGGAGAAGCTCAAGGATGGTACCGATCGATGCGCGCTACCCCATTTAGTGGGGGTAGAGCCTACTTGCAAGTCTCTCCGACCTTCACAAAAAAAGTTATTCAAGAATATCTCTTTCTCCTATGTGCTTTCATCCCTAACCCTAACCCTAACCCTTCCGAAAGTCGGAGAAGCTCAAGGATGGTACTGATCGATGCGCGCAACCCCATTTAGTGGGGGTAGAGCCTACTTGCAAGTCTCTCCGACCTTCACAAAAAAAGTTATTCAAGAATATCTCCTCAGATTTGGGGGAATTTCGTCGGTCGACCTCTTCCGAAGGTCGTACAAGCTCGGGGATGGTACCAATCGATCCGCAGGACCCAAATTAGTCCAGATGCAACCACTTTCCAAGTCTCTCCGACCTTTACAAAAAAAGTTATTCAAGAATATGTCTTTCTCCTATGTGCTTTCATCCCTAACCCTAACCCTAACCCTTCCGAAAGTCGGAGAAGCTCAAGGATGGTACCGATCGATGCGCGCTACCCCATTTAGTGGGGGTAGAGCCTACTTGCAAGTCTCTCCGACCTTCACAAAAAAAGTTATTCAAGAATATCTCTTTCTCCTATGTGCTTTCATCCCTAACCCTAACCCTAACCCTTCCGAAAGTCGGAGAAGCTCAAGGATGGTACCGATCGATGCGCGCTACCCCATTTAGTGGGGGTAGAGCCTACTTGCAAGTCTCTCCGACCTTCACAAAAAAAGTTATTCAAGAATATCTCTTTCTCCTATGTGCTTTCATCCCTAACCCTAACCCTAACCCTTCCGAAAGTCGGAGAAGCTCAAGGATGGTACTGATCGATGCGCGCAACCCCATTTAGTGGGGGTAGAGCCTACTTGCAAGTCTCTCCGACCTTCACAAAAAAAGTTATTCAAGAATATCTCTTTCTCCTATGTGCTTTCATCCCTAACCCTAACCCTAACCCTTCCGAAAGTCGGAGAAGCTCAAGGATGGTACCGATCGATGCGCGCTACCCCATTTAGTGGGGGTAGAGCCTACTTGCAAGTCTCTCCGACCTTCACAAAAAAAGTTATTCAAGAATATCTCTTTCTCCTATGTGCTTTCATCCCTAACCCTAACCCTAACCCTTCCGAAAGTCGGAGAAGCTCAAGGATGGTACCGATCGATGCGCGCTACCCCATTTAGTGGGGGTAGAGCCTACTTGCAAGTCTCTCCGACCTTCACAAAAAAAGTTATTCAAGAATATCTCTTTCTCCTATGTGCTTTCATCCCTAACCCTAACCCTAACCCTTCCGAAAGTCGGAGAAGCTCAAGGATGGTACCGATCGATGCGCGCTACCCCATTTAGTGGGGGTAGAGCCTACTTGCAAGTCTCTCCGACCTTCACAAAAAAAGTTATTCAAGAATATCTCTTTCTCCTATGTGCTTTCATCCCTAACCCTAACCCTAACCCTTCCGAAAGTCGGAGAAGCTCAAGGATGGTACTGATCGATGCGCGCTACCCCATTTAGTGGGGGTAGAGCCTACTTGCAAGTCTCTCCGACCTTCACAAAAAAAGTTATTCAAGAATATCTCTTTCTCCTATGTGCTTTCATCCCTAACCCTAACCCTAACCCTTCCGAAAGTCGGAGAAGCTCAAGGATGGTACTGATCGATGCGCGCAACCCCATTTAGTGGGGGTAGAGCCTACTTGCAAGTCTCTCCGACCTTCACAAAAAAAGTTATTCAAGAATATCTCCTCAGATTTTGGGGGAATTTCGTCGGTCGACCTCTTCCGAAGGTCGTACAAGCTCGGGGATGGTACCAATCGATCTGCAGGACCCAAATTAGTCCAGATGCAACCACTTTCCAAGTCTCTCCGACCTTCACAAAAAAAGTTATTCAAGAATATCTCTTTCTCCTATGTGCTTTCATCCCTAACCCTAACCCTAACCCTTCCGAAAGTCGGAGAAGCTCAAGTATGGTACCGATCGATGCGCGCTACCCCATTTAGTGGGGGTAGAGCCTACTTGCAAGTCTCTCCGACCTTCACAAAAAAAGTTATTCAAGAATATCTCTTTCTCCTATGTGCTTTCATCCCTAACCCTAACCCTAACCCTTCCGAAAGTCGGAGAAGCTCAAGGATGGTACTGATCGATGCGCGCAACCCCATTTAGTGGGGGTAGAGCCTACTTGCAAGTCTCTCCGACCTTCACAAAAAAAGTTATTCAAGAATATCTCTTTCTCCTATGTGCTTTCATCCCTAACCCTAACCCTAACCCTTCCGAAAGTCGGAGAAGCTCAAGGATGGTACTGATCGATGCGCGCTACCCCATTTAGTGGGGGTAGAGCCTACTTGCAAGTCTCTCCGACCTTCACAAAAAAAGTTATTCAAGAATATCTCTTTCTCCTATGTGCTTTCATCCCTAACCCTAACCCTAACCCTTCCGAAAGTCGGAGAAGCTCAAGGATGGTACTGATCGATGCGCGCAACCCCATTTAGTGGGGGTAGAGCCTACTTGCAAGTCTCTCCGACCTTCACAAAAAAAGTTATTCAAGAATATCTCCTCAGATTTTGGGGGAATTTCGTCGGTCGACCTCTTCCGAAGGTCGTACAAGCTCGGGGATGGTACCAATCGATCTGCAGGACCCAAATTAGTCCAGATGCAACCACTTTCCAAGTCTCTCCGACCTTCACAAAAAAAGTTATTCAAGAATATCTCTTTCTCCTATGTGCTTTCATCCCTAACCCTAACCCTAACCCTTCCGAAAGTCGGAGAAGCTCAAGGATGGTACCGATCGATGCGCGCTACCCCATTTAGTGGGGGTAAAGCCTACTTGCAAGTCTCTCCGACCTTCACAAAAAAAGTTATTCAAGAATATCTCTTTCTCCTATGTGCTTTCATCCCTAACCCTAACCCTAACCCTTCCGAAAGTCGGAGAAGCTCAAGGATGGTACTGATCGATGCGCGCAACCCCATTTAGTGGGGGTAGAGCCTACTTGCAAGTCTCTCCGACCTTCACAAAAAAAGTTATTCAAGAATATCTCCTCAGATTTGGGGGAATTTCGTCGGTCGACCTCTTCCGAAGGTCGTACAAGCTCGGGGATGGTACCAATCGATCTGCAGGACCCAAATTAGTCCAGATGCAACCACTTTCCAAGTCTCTCCGACCTTTACAAAAAAAGTTATTCAAGAATATCTCTTTCTCCTATGTGCTTTCATCCCTAACCCTAACCCTAACCCTTCCGAAAGTCGGAGAAGCTCAAGGATGGTACCGATCGATGCGCGCTACCCCATTTAGTGGGGGTAGAGCCTACTTGCAAGTCTCTCCGACCTTCACAAAAAAAGTTATTCAAGAATATCTCTTTCTCCTTTGTGCTTTCATCCCTAACCCTAACCCTAACCCTTCCGAAAGTCGGAGAAGCTCAAGGATGGTACCGATCGATGCGCGCTACCCCATTTAGTGGGGGTAGAGCCTACTTGCAAGTCTCTCCGACCTTCACAAAAAAAGTTATTCAAGAATATCTCTTTCTCCTATGTGCTTTCATCCCTAACCCTAACCCTAACCCTTCCGAAAGTCGGAGAAGCTCAAGGATGGTACCGATCGATGCGCGCTACCCCATTTAGTGGGGGTAGAGCCTACTTGCAAGTCTCTCCGACCTTCACAAAAAAAGTTATTCAAGAATATCTCTTTCTCCTATGTGCTTTCATCCCTAACCCTAACCCTAACCCTTCCGAAAGTCGGAGAAGCTCAAGGATGGTACCGATCGATGCGCGCAACCCCATTTAGTGGGGGTAGAGCCTACTTGCAAGTCTCTCCGACCTTCACAAAAAAAGTTATTCAAGAATATCTCCTCAGATTTGGGGGAATTTCGTCGGTCGACCTCTTCCGAAGGTCGTACAAGCTCGGGGATGGTACCAATCGATCCGCAGGACCCAAATTAGTCCAGATGCAACCACTTTCCAAGTCTCTCCGACCTTCACAAAAAAAGTTATTCAAGAATATCTCTTTCTCCTATGTGCTTTCATCCCTAACCCTAACCCTAACCCTTCCGAAATTCGGAGAAGCTCAAGGATGGTACCGATCGATGCGCGCTACCCCATTTAGTGGGGGTAAAGCCTACTTGCAAGTCTCTCCGACCTTCACAAAAAAAGTTATTCAAGAATATCTCCTCAGATTTGGGGGAATTTCGTCGGTCGACCTCTTCCGAAGGTCGTACAATCTCGGGGATGGTACCAATCGATCCGCAGGACCCAAATTAGTCCAGATGCAACCACTTTCCAAGTCTCTCCGACCTTCACAAAAAAAGTTATTCAAGAATATCTCTTTCTCCTATGTGCTTTCATCCCTAACCCTAACCCTAACCCTTCCGAAAGTCGGAGAAGCTCAAGGATGGTACCGATCGATGCGCGCTACCCCATTTAGTGGGGGTAGAGCCTACTTGCAAGTCTCTCCGACCTTCACAAAAAAAGTTATTCAAGAATATCTCTTTCTCCTATGTGCTTTCATCCCTAACCCTAACCCTAACCCTTCCGAAAGTCGGAGAAGCTCAAGGATGGTACCGATCGATGCGCGCTACCCCATTTAGTGGGGGTAGAGCCTACTTGCAAGTCTCTCCGACCTTCACAAAAAAAGTTATTCAAGAATATCTCTTTCTCCTATGTGCTTTCATCCCTAACCCTAACCCTAACCCTTCCGAAAGTCGGAGAAGCTCAAGGATGGTACCGATCGATGCGCGCTACCCCATTTAGTGGGGGTAGAGCCTACTTGCAAGTCTCTCCGACCTTCACAAAAAAAGTTATTCAAGAATATCTCTTTCTCCTATGTGCTTTCATCCCTAACCCTAACCCTAACCCTTCCGAAAGTCGGAGAAGCTCAAGGATGGTACTGATCGATGCGCGCAACCCCATTTAGTGGGGGTAGAGCCTACTTGCAAGTCTCTCCGACCTTCACAAAAAAAGTTATTCAAGAATATCTCCTCAGATTTGGGGGAATTTCGTTGGTCGACCTCTTCCGAAGGTCGTACAAGCTCAAGGATGGTACCAATCGATCCGCAGGACCCAAATTAGTCCAGATGCAACCACTTTCCAAGTCTCTCCGACCTTTACAAAAAAAGTTATTCAAGAATATCTCTTTCTCCTATGTGCTTTCATCCCTAACCCTAACCCTTCCGAAAGTCGGAGAAGCTCAAGGATGGTACCGATCGATGCGCGCTCCCCCATTTAGTGGGGGTAGAGCCTACTTGCAAGTCTCTCCGACCTTCACAAAAAAAGTTATTCAAGAATATCTCTTTCTCCTATGTGCTTTCATCCCTAACCCTAACCCTAACCCTTCCGAAAGTCGGAGAAGCTCAAGGATGGTACCGATCGATGCGCGCTACCCCATTTAGTGGGGGTAGAGCCTACTTGCAAGTCTCTCCGACCTTCACAAAAAAAGTTATTCAAGAATATCTCTTTCTCCTATGTGCTTTCATCCCTAACCCTAACCCTAACCCTTCCGAAAGTCGGAGAAGCTCAAGGATGGTACCGATCGATGCGCGCTACCCCATTTAGTGGGGGTAGAGCCTACTTGCAAGTCTCTCCGACCTTCACAAAAAAAGTTATTCAAGAATATCTCTTTCTCCTATGTGCTTTCATCCCTAACCCTAACCCTAACCCTTCCGAAAGTCGGAGAAGCTCAAGGATGGTACTGATCGATGCGCGCAACCCCATTTAGTGGGGGTAGAGCCTACTTGCAAGTCTCTCCGACCTTCACAAAAAAAGTTATTCAAGAATATCTCCTCAGATTTGGGGGAATTTCGTCGGTCGACCTCTTCCGAAGGTCGTACAAGCTCGGGGATGGTACCAATCGATCCGCAGGACCCAAATTAGTCCAGATGCAACCACTTTCCAAGTCTCTCCGACCTTCACAAAAAAAGTTATTCAAGAATATCTCTTTCTCCTATGTGCTTTCATCCCTAACCCTAACCCTAACCCTTCCGAAAGTCGGAGAAGCTCAAGGATGGTACCGATCGATGCGCGCTACCCCATTTAGTGGGGGTAGAGCCTACTTGCAAGTCTCTCCGACCTTCACAAAAAAAGTTATTCAAGAATATCTCTTTCTCCTATGTGCTTTCATCCCTAACCCTAACCCTAACCCTTCCGAAAGTCGGAGAAGCTCAAGGATGGTACTGATCGATGCGCGCAACCCCATTTAGTGGGGGTAGAGCCTACTTGCAAGTCTCTCCGACCTTCACAAAAAAAGTTATTCAAGAATATCTCCTCAGATTTTGGGGGAATTTCGTCGGTCGACCTCTTCCGAAGGTCGTACAAGCTCGGGGATGGTACCAATCGATCTGCAGGACCCAAATTAGTCCAGATGCAACCACTTTCCAAGTCTCTCCGACCTTCACAAAAAAAGTTATTCAAGAATATCTCTTTCTCCTATGTGCTTTCATCCCTAACCCTAACCCTAACCCTTCCGAAAGTCGGAGAAGCTCAAGTATGGTACCGATCGATGCGCGCTACCCCATTTAGTGGGGGTAGAGCCTACTTGCAAGTCTCTCCGACCTTCACAAAAAAAGTTATTCAAGAATATCTCTTTCTCCTATGTGCTTTCATCCCTAACCCTAACCCTAACCCTTCCGAAAGTCGGAGAAGCTCAAGGATGGTACTGATCGATGCGCGCAACCCCATTTAGTGGGGGTAGAGCCTACTTGCAAGTCTCTCCGACCTTCACAAAAAAAGTTATTCAAGAATATCTCTTTCTCCTATGTGCTTTCATCCCTAACCCTAACCCTAACCCTTCCGAAAGTCGGAGAAGCTCAAGGATGGTACTGATCGATGCGCGCTACCCCATTTAGTGGGGGTAGAGCCTACTTGCAAGTCTCTCCGACCTTCACAAAAAAAGTTATTCAAGAATATCTCTTTCTCCTATGTGCTTTCATCCCTAACCCTAACCCTAACCCTTCCGAAAGTCGGAGAAGCTCAAGGATGGTACTGATCGATGCGCGCAACCCCATTTAGTGGGGGTAGAGCCTACTTGCAAGTCTCTCCGACCTTCACAAAAAAAGTTATTCAAGAATATCTCCTCAGATTTTGGGGGAATTTCGTCGGTCGACCTCTTCCGAAGGTCGTACAAGCTCGGGGATGGTACCAATCGATCTGCAGGACCCAAATTAGTCCAGATGCAACCACTTTCCAAGTCTCTCCGACCTTCACAAAAAAAGTTATTCAAGAATATCTCTTTCTCCTATGTGCTTTCATCCCTAACCCTAACCCTAACCCTTCCGAAAGTCGGAGAAGCTCAAGGATGGTACCGATCGATGCGCGCTACCCCATTTAGTGGGGGTAAAGCCTACTTGCAAGTCTCTCCGACCTTCACAAAAAAAGTTATTCAAGAATATCTCTTTCTCCTATGTGCTTTCATCCCTAACCCTAACCCTAACCCTTCCGAAAGTCGGAGAAGCTCAAGGATGGTACTGATCGATGCGCGCAACCCCATTTAGTGGGGGTAGAGCCTACTTGCAAGTCTCTCCGACCTTCACAAAAAAAGTTATTCAAGAATATCTCTTTCTCCTATGTGCTTTCATCCCTAACCCTAACCCTAACCCTTCCGAAAGTCGGAGAAGCTCAAGGATGGTACTGATCGATGCGCGCTACCCCATTTAGTGGGGGTAGAGCCTACTTGCAAGTCTCTCCGACCTTCACAAAAAAAGTTATTCAAGAATATCTCTTTCTCCTATGTGCTTTCATCCCTAACCCTAACCCTAACCCTTCCGAAAGTCGGAGAAGCTCAAGGATGGTACTGATCGATGCGCGCAACCCCATTTAGTGGGGGTAGAGCCTACTTGCAAGTCTCTCCGACCTTCACAAAAAAAGTTATTCAAGAATATCTCCTCAGATTTTGGGGGAATTTCGTCGGTCGACCTCTTCCGAAGGTCGTACAAGCTCGGGGATGGTACCAATCGATCTGCAGGACCCAAATTAGTCCAGATGCAACCACTTTCCAAGTCTCTCCGACCTTCACAAAAAAAGTTATTCAAGAATATCTCTTTCTCCTATGTGCTTTCATCCCTAACCCTAACCCTAACCCTTCCGAAAGTCGGAGAAGCTCAAGGATGGTACCGATCGATGCGCGCTACCCCATTTAGTGGGGGTAAAGCCTACTTGCAAGTCTCTCCGACCTTCACAAAAAAAGTTATTCAAGAATATCTCTTTCTCCTATGTGCTTTCATCCCTAACCCTAACCCTAACCCTTCCGAAAGTCGGAGAAGCTCAAGGATGGTACTGATCGATGCGCGCAACCCCATTTAGTGGGGGTAGAGCCTACTTGCAAGTCTCTCCGACCTTCACAAAAAAAGTTATTCAAGAATATCTCCTCAGATTTGGGGGAATTTCGTCGGTCGACCTCTTCCGAAGGTCGTACAAGCTCGGGGATGGTACCAATCGATCTGCAGGACCCAAATTAGTCCAGATGCAACCACTTTCCAAGTCTCTCCGACCTTTACAAAAAAAGTTATTCAAGAATATCTCTTTCTCCTATGTGCTTTCATCCCTAACCCTAACCCTAACCCTTCCGAAAGTCGGAGAAGCTCAAGGATGGTACCGATCGATGCGCGCTACCCCATTTAGTGGGGGTAGAGCCTACTTGCAAGTCTCTCCGACCTTCACAAAAAAAGTTATTCAAGAATATCTCTTTCTCCTTTGTGCTTTCATCCCTAACCCTAACCCTAACCCTTCCGAAAGTCGGAGAAGCTCAAGGATGGTACCGATCGATGCGCGCTACCCCATTTAGTGGGGGTAGAGCCTACTTGCAAGTCTCTCCGACCTTCACAAAAAAAGTTATTCAAGAATATCTCTTTCTCCTATGTGCTTTCATCCCTAACCCTAACCCTAACCCTTCCGAAAGTCGGAGAAGCTCAAGGATGGTACCGATCGATGCGCGCTACCCCATTTAGTGGGGGTAGAGCCTACTTGCAAGTCTCTCCGACCTTCACAAAAAAAGTTATTCAAGAATATCTCTTTCTCCTATGTGCTTTCATCCCTAACCCTAACCCTAACCCTTCCGAAAGTCGGAGAAGCTCAAGGATGGTACCGATCGATGCGCGCAACCCCATTTAGTGGGGGTAGAGCCTACTTGCAAGTCTCTCCGACCTTCACAAAAAAAGTTATTCAAGAATATCTCCTCAGATTTGGGGGAATTTCGTCGGTCGACCTCTTCCGAAGGTCGTACAAGCTCGGGGATGGTACCAATCGATCCGCAGGACCCAAATTAGTCCAGATGCAACCACTTTCCAAGTCTCTCCGACCTTCACAAAAAAAGTTATTCAAGAATATCTCTTTCTCCTATGTGCTTTCATCCCTAACCCTAACCCTAACCCTTCCGAAATTCGGAGAAGCTCAAGGATGGTACCGATCGATGCGCGCTACCCCATTTAGTGGGGGTAGAGCCTACTTGCAAGTCTCTCCGACCTTCACAAAAAAAGTTATTCAAGAATATCTCCTCAGATTTGGGGGAATTTCGTCGGTCGACCTCTTCCGAAGGTCGTACAATCTCGGGGATGGTACCAATCGATCCGCAGGACCCAAATTAGTCCAGATGCAACCACTTTCCAAGTCTCTCCGACCTTCACAAAAAAAGTTATTCAAGAATATCTCTTTCTCCTATGTGCTTTCATCCCTAACCCTAACCCTAACCCTTCCGAAAGTCGGAGAAGCTCAAGGATGGTACCGATCGATGCGCGCTACCCCATTTAGTGGGGGTAGAGCCTACTTGCAAGTCTCTCCGACCTTCACAAAAAAAGTTATTCAAGAATATCTCTTTCTCCTATGTGCTTTCATCCCTAACCCTAACCCTAACCCTTCCGAAAGTCGGAGAAGCTCAAGGATGGTACCGATCGATGCGCGCTACCCCATTTAGTGGGGGTAGAGCCTACTTGCAAGTCTCTCCGACCTTCACAAAAAAAGTTATTCAAGAATATCTCTTTCTCCTATGTGCTTTCATCCCTAACCCTAACCCTAACCCTTCCGAAAGTCGGAGAAGCTCAAGGATGGTACCGATCGATGCGCGCTACCCCATTTAGTGGGGGTAGAGCCTACTTGCAAGTCTCTCCGACCTTCACAAAAAAAGTTATTCAAGAATATCTCTTTCTCCTATGTGCTTTCATCCCTAACCCTAACCCTAACCCTTCCGAAAGTCGGAGAAGCTCAAGGATGGTACTGATCGATGCGCGCAACCCCATTTAGTGGGGGTAGAGCCTACTTGCAAGTCTCTCCGACCTTCACAAAAAAAGTTATTCAAGAATATCTCCTCAGATTTGGGGGAATTTCGTCGGTCGACCTCTTCCGAAGGTCGTACAAGCTCAAGGATGGTACCAATCGATCCGCAGGACCCAAATTAGTCCAGATGCAACCACTTTCCAAGTCTCTCCGACCTTTACAAAAAAAGTTATTCAAGAATATCTCTTTCTCCTATGTGCTTTCATCCCTAACCCTAACCCTTCCGAAAGTCGGAGAAGCTCAAGGATGGTACCGATCGATGCGCGCTCCCCCATTTAGTGGGGGTAGAGCCTACTTGCAAGTCTCTCCGACCTTCACAAAAAAAGTTATTCAAGAATATCTCTTTCTCCTATGTGCTTTCATCCCTAACCCTAACCCTAACCCTTCCGAAAGTCGGAGAAGCTCAAGGATGGTACCGATCGATGTGCGCTACCCCATTTAGTGGGGGTAGAGCCTACTTGCAAGTCTCTCCGACCTTCACAAAAAAAGTTATTCAAGAATATCTCCTCAGATTTGGGGGAATTTCGTCGGTCGACCTCTTCCGAAGGTCGTACAAGCTCGGGGATGGTACCAATCGATCCGCAGGACCCAAATTAGTCCAGATGCAACCACTTTCCAAGTCTCTCCGACCTTCACAAAAAAAGTTATTCAAGAATATCTCTTTCTCCTATGTGCTTTCATCCCTAACCCTAACCCTAACCCTTCCGAAAGTCGGAGAAGCTCAAGGATGGTACCGATCGATGCGCGCTACCCCATTTAGTGGGGGTAGAGCCTACTTGCAAGTCTCTCCGACCTTCACAAAAAAAGTTATTCAAGAATATCTCTTTCTCCTATGTGCTTTCATCCCTAACCCTAACCCTAACCCTTCCGAAAGTCGGAGAAGCTCAAGGATGGTACCGATCGATGCGCGCTACCCCATTTAGTGGGGGTAGAGCCTACTTGCAAGTCTCTCCGACCTTCACAAAAAAAGTTATTCAAGAATATCTCTTTCTCCTATGTGCTTTCATCCCTAACCCTAACCCTAACCCTTCCGAAAGTCGGAGAAGCTCAAGGATGGTACCGATCGATGCGCGCTACCCCATTTAGTGGGGGTAGAGCCTACTTGCAAGTCTCTCCGACCTTCACAAAAAAAGTTATTCAAGAATATCTCTTTCTCCTATGTGCTTTCATCCCTAACCCTAACCCTAACCCTTCCGAAAGTCGGAGAAGCTCAAGGATGGTACTGATCGATGCGCGCAACCCCATTTAGTGGGGGTAGAGCCTACTTGCAAGTCTCTCCGACCTTCACAAAAAAAGTTATTCAAGAATATCTCCTCAGATTTGGGGGAATTTCGTCGGTCGACCTCTTCCGAAGGTCGTACAAGCTCGGGGATGGTACCAATCGATCTGCAGGACCCAAATTAGTCCAGATGCAACCACTTTCCAAGTCTCTCCGACCTTCACAAAAAAAGTTATTCAAGAATATCTCTTTCTCCTATGTGCTTTCATCCCTAACCCTAACCCTAACCCTTCCGAAAGTCGGAGAAGCTCAAGGATGGTACCGATCGATGCGCGCTACCCCATTTAGTGGGGGTAGAGCCTACTTGCAAGTCTCTCCGACCTTCACAAAAAAAGTTATTCAAGAATATCTCTTTCTCCTATGTGCTTTCATCCCTAACCCTAACCCTAACCCTTCCGAAAGTCGGAGAAGCTCAAGGATGGTACCGATCGATGCGCGCAACCCCATTTAGTGGGGGTAGAGCCTACTTGCAAGTCTCTCCGACCTTCACAAAAAAAGTTATTCAAGAATATCTCCTCAGATTTGGGGGAATTTCGTCGGTCGACCTCTTCCGAAGGTCGTACAAGCTCGGGGATGGTACCAATCGATCCGCAGGACCCAAATTAGTCCAGATGCAACCACTTTCCAAGTCTCTCCGACCTTCACAAAAAAAGTTATTCAAGAATATCTCTTTCTCCTATGTGCTTTCATCCCTAACCCTAACCCTAACCCTTCCGAAAGTCGGAGAAGCTCAAGGATGGTACCGATCGATGCGCGCTACCCCATTTAGTGGGGGTAGAGCCTACTTGCAAGTTTCTCCGACCTTCACAAAAAAAGTTATTCAAGAATATCTCCTCAGATTTGGGGGAATTTCGTCGGTCGACCTCTTCCAAAGGTCGTACAAGCTCGGGGATGGTACCAATCGATCCGCAGGACCCAAATTAGTCCAGATGCAACCACTTTCCAAGTCTCTCCGACCTTCACAAAAAAAGTTATTCAAGAATATCTCTTTCTCCTATGTGCTTTCATCCCTAACCCTAACCCTAACCCTTCCGAAAGTCGGAGAAGCTCAAGGATGGTACCGATCGATGCGCGCTACCCCATTTAGTGGGGGTAGAGCCTACTTGCAAGTCTCTCCGACCTTCACAAAAAAAGTTATTCAAGAATATCTCTTTCTCCTATGTGCTTTCATCCCTAACCCTAACCCTAACCCTTCCGAAAGTCGGAGAAGCTCAAGGATGGTACCGATCGATGCGCGCTACCCCATTTAGTGGGGGTAGAGCCTACTTGCAAGTCTCTCCGACCTTCACAAAAAAAGTTATTCAAGAATATCTCTTTCTCCTATGTGCTTTCATCCCTAACCCTAACCCTAACCCTTCCGAAAGTCGGAGAAGCTCAAGGATGGTACCGATCGATGCGCGCAACCCCATTTAGTGGGGGTAGAGCCTACTTGCAAGTCTCTCCGACCTTCACAAAAAAAGTTATTCAAGAATATCTCTTTCTCCTATGTGCTTTCATCCCTAACCCTAACCCTAACCCTTCCGAAAGTCGGAGAAGCTCAAGGATGGTACCGATCGATGCGCGCTACCCCATTTAGTGGGGGTAGAGCCTACTTGCAAGTCTCTCCGACCTTCACAAAAAAAGTTATTCAAGAATATCTCTTTCTCCTATGTGCTTTCATCCCTAACCCTAACCCTAACCCTTCCGAAAGTCGGAGAAGCTCAAGGATGGTACCGATCGATGCGCGCAACCCCATTTAGTGGGGGTAGAGCCTACTTGCAAGTCTCTCCGACCTTCACAAAAAAAGTTATTCAAGAATATCTCTTTCTCCTATGTGCTTTCATCCCTAACCCTAACCCTAACCCTTCCGAAAGTCGGAGAAGCTCAAGGATGGTACCGATCGATGCGCGCTACCCCATTTAGTGGGGGTAGAGCCTACTTGCAAGTCTCTCCGACCTTCACAAAAAAAGTTATTCAAGAATATCTCTTTCTCCTATGTGCTTTCATCCCTAACCCTAACCCTAACCCTTCCGAAAGTCGGAGAAGCTCAAGGATGGTACCGATCGATGCGCGCTACCCCATTTAGTGGGGGTAGAGCCTACTTGCAAGTCTCTCCGACCTTCACAAAAAAAGTTATTCAAGAATATCTCTTTCTCCTATGTGCTTTCATCCCTAACCCTAACCCTAACCCTTCCGAAAGTCGGAGAAGCTCAAGGATGGTACCGATCGATGCGCGCTACCCCATTTAGTGGGGGTAGAGCCTACTTGCAAGTCTCTCCGACCTTCACAAAAAAAGTTATTCAAGAATATCTCTTTCTCCTATGTGCTTTCATCCCTAACCCTAACCCTAACCCTTCCGAAAGTCGGAGAAGCTCAAGGATGGTACTGATCGATGCGCGCAACCCCATTTAGTGGGGGTAGAGCCTACTTGCAAGTCTCTCCGACCTTCACAAAAAAAGTTATTCAAGAATATCTCCTCAGATTTGGGGGAATTTCGTCGGTCGACCTCTTCCGAAGGTCGTACAAGCTCGGGGATGGTACCAATCGATCCGCAGGACCCAAATTAGTCCAGATGCAACCACTTTCCAAGTCTCTCCGACCTTCACAAAAAAAGTTATTCAAGAATATCTCTTTCTCCTATGTGCTTTCATCCCTAACCCTAACCCTAACCCTTCCGAAAGTCGGAGAAGCTCAGGGATGGTACCGATCGATGCGCGCTACCCCATTTAGTGGGGGTAGAGCCTACTTGCAAGTCTCTCCGACCTTCACAAAAAAAGTTATTCAAGAATATCTCTTTCTCCTATGTGCTTTCATCCCTAACCCTAACCCTAACCCTTCCGAAAGTCGGAGAAGCTCAAGGATGGTACCGATCGATGCGCGCAACCCCATTTAGTGGGGGTAGAGCCTACTTGCAAGTCTCTCCGACCTTCACAAAAAAAGTTATTCAAGAATATCTCCTCAGATTTGGGGGAATTTCGTCGGTCGACCTCTTCCGAAGGTCGTACAAGCTCGGGGATGGTACCAATCGATCTGCAGGACCCAAATTAGTCCAGATGCAACCACTTTCCAAGTCTCTCCGACCTTCACAAAAAAAGTTATTCAAGAATATCTCTTTCTCCTATGTGCTTTCATCCCTAACCCTAACCCTAACCCTTCCGAAAGTCGGAGAAGCTCAAGGATGGTACCGATCGATGCGCGCTACCCCATTTAGTGGGGGTAGAGCCTACTTGCAAGTTTCTCCGACCTTCACAAAAAAAGTTATTCAAGAATATCTCCTCAGATTTGGGGGAATTTCGTCGGTCGACCTCTTCCGAAGGTCGTACAAGCTCGGGGATGGTACCAATCGATCCGCAGGACCCAAATTAGTCCAGATGCAACCACTTTCCAAGTCTCTCCGACCTTCACAAAAAAAGTTATTCAAGAATATCTCTTTCTCCTATGTGCTTTCATCCCTAACCCTAACCCTAACCCTTCCGAAAGTCGGAGAAGCTCAAGGATGGTACCGATCGATGCGCGCTACCCCATTTAGTGGGGGTAGAGCCTACTTGCAAGTCTCTCCGACCTTCACAAAAAAAGTTATTCAAGAATATCTCTTTCTCCTATGTGCTTTCATCCCTAACCCTAACCCTAACCCTTCCGAAAGTCGGAGAAGCTCAAGGATGGTACCGATCGATGCGCGCTACCCCATTTAGTGGGGGTAGAGCCTACTTGCAAGTCTCTCCGACCTTCACAAAAAAAGTTATTCAAGAATATCTCTTTCTCCTATGTGCTTTCATCCCTAACCCTAACCCTAACCCTTCCGAAAGTCGGAGAAGCTCAAGGATGGTACCGATCGATGCGCGCAACCCCATTTAGTGGGGGTAGAGCCTACTTGCAAGTCTCTCCGACCTTCACAAAAAAAGTTATTCAAGAATATCTCTTTCTCCTATGTGCTTTCATCCCTAACCCTAACCCTAACCCTTCCGAAAGTCGGAGAAGCTCAAGGATGGTACCGATCGATGCGCGCTACCCCATTTAGTGGGGGTAGAGCCTACTTGCAAGTCTCTCCGACCTTCACAAAAAAAGTTATTCAAGAATATCTCTTTCTCCTATGTGCTTTCATCCCTAACCCTAACCCTAACCCTTCCGAAAGTCGGAGAAGCTCAAGGATGGTACCGATCGATGCGCGCTACCCCATTTAGTGGGGGTAGAGCCTACTTGCAAGTCTCTCCGACCTTCACAAAAAAAGTTATTCAAGAATATCTCTTTCTCCTATGTGCTTTCATCCCTAACCCTAACCCTAACCCTTCCGAAAGTCGGAGAAGCTCAAGGATGGTACCGATCGATGCGCGCTACCCCATTTAGTGGGGGTAGAGCCTACTTGCAAGTCTCTCCGACCTTCACAAAAAAAGTTATTCAAGAATATCTCTTTCTCCTATGTGCTTTCATCCCTAACCCTAACCCTAACCCTTCCGAAAGTCGGAGAAGCTCAACGATGGTACTGATCGATGCGCGCTACCCCATTTAGTGGGGGTAGAGCCTACTTGCAAGTCTCTCCGACCTTCACAAAAAAAGTTATTCAAGAATATCTCTTTCTCCTATGTGCTTTCATCCCTAACCCTAACCCTAACCCTTCCGAAAGTCGGAGAAGCTCAAGGATGGTACTGATCGATGCGCGCAACCCCATTTAGTGGGGGTAGAGCCTACTTGCAAGTCTCTCCGACCTTCACAAAAAAAGTTATTCAAGAATATCTCCTCAGATTTTGGGGGAATTTCGTCGGTCGACCTCTTCCGAAGGTCGTACAAGCTCGGGGATGGTACCAATCGATCTGCAGGACCCAAATTAGTCCAGATGCAACCACTTTCCAAGTCTCTCCGACCTTCACAAAAAAAGTTATTCAAGAATATCTCTTTCTCCTATGTGCTTTCATCCCTAACCCTAACCCTAACCCTTCCGAAAGTCGGAGAAGCTCAAGGATGGTACCGATCGATGCGCGCTACCCCATTTAGTGGGGGTAGAGCCTACTTGCAAGTCTCTCCGACCTTCACAAAAAAAGTTATTCAAGAATATCTCTTTCTCCTATGTGCTTTCATCCCTAACCCTAACCCTAACCCTTCCGAAAGTCGGAGAAGCTCAAGGATGGTACCGATCGATGCGCGCAACCCCATTTAGTGGGGGTAGAGCCTACTTGCAAGTCTCTCCGACCTTCACAAAAAAAGTTATACAAGAATATCTCCTCAGATTTGGGGGAATTTCGTCGGTCGACCTCTTCCGAAGGTCGTACAAGCTCGGGGATGGTACCAATCGATCCGCAGGACCCAAATTAGTCCAGATGCAACCACTTTCCAAGTCTCTCCGACCTTCACAAAAAAAGTTATTCAAGAATATCTCTTTCTCCTATGTGCTTTCATCCCTAACCCTAACCCTAACCCTTCCGAAAGTCGGAGAAGCTCAACGATGGTACCGATCGATGCGCGCTACCCCATTTAGTGGGGGTAGAGCCTACTTGCAAGTCTCTCCGACCTTCACAAAAAAAGTTATTCAAGAATATCTCTTTCTCCTATGTGCTTTCATCCCTAACCCTAACCCTAACCCTTCCGAAAGTCGGAGAAGCTCAAGGATGGTACCGATCGATGCGCGCAACCCCATTTAGTGGGGGTAGAGCCTACTTGCAAGTCTCTCCGACCTTTACAAAAAAAGTTATTCAAGAATATCTCCTCAGATTTGGGGGAATTTCGTCGGTCGACCTCTTCCGAAGGTCGTACAAGCTCGGGGATGGTACCAATCGATCCGCAGGACCCAAATTAGTCCAGATGCAACCACTTTCCAAGTCTCTCCGACCTTCACAAAAAAAGTTATTCAAGAATATCTCTTTCTCCTATGTGCTTTCATCCCTAACCCTAACCCTAACCCTTCCGAAAGTCGGAGAAGCTCAAGGATGGTACCGATCGATGCGCGCTACCCCATTTAGTGGGGGTAGAGCCTACTTGCAAGTCTCTCCGACCTTCACAAAAAAAGTTATTCAAGAATATCTCTTTCTCCTATGTGCTTTCATCCCTAACCCTAACCCTAACCCTTCCGAAAGTCGGAGAAGCTCAAGGATGGTACCGATCGATGCGCGCTACCCCATTTAGTGGGGGTAGAGCCTACTTGCAAGTCTCTCCGACCTTCACAAAAAAAGTTATTCAAGAATATCTCTTTCTCCTATGTGCTTTCATCCCTAACCCTAACCCTTCCGAAAGTCGGAGAAGCTCAACGATGGTACCGATCGATGCGCGCTACCCCATTTAGTGGGGGTAGAGCCTACTTGCAAGTCTCTCCGACCTTCACAAAAAAAGTTATTCAAGAATATCTCTTTCTCCTATGTGCTTTCATCCCTAACCCTAACCCTAACCCTTCCGAAAGTCGGAGAAGCTCAAGGATGGTACTGATCGATGCGCGCAACCCCATTTAGTGGGGGTAGAGCCTACTTGCAAGTCTCTCCGACCTTCACAAAAAAAGTTATTCAAGAATATCTCCTCAGATTTGGGGGAATTTCGTCGGTCGACCTCTTCCGAAGGTCGTACAAGCTCGGGGATGGTACCAATCGATCCGCAGGACCCAAATTAGTCCAGATGCAACCACTTTCCAAGTCTCTCCGACCTTCACAAAAAAAGTTATTCAAGAATATCTCTTTCTCCTATGTGCTTTCATCCCTAACCCTAACCCTAACCCTTCCGAAAGTCGGAGAAGCTCAAGGATGGTACCGATCGATGCGCGCTACCCCATTTAGTGGGGGTAGAGCCTACTTGCAAGTCTCTCCGACCTTCACAAAAAAAGTTATTCAAGAATATCTCTTTCTCCTATGTGCTTTCATCCCTAACCCTAACCCTAACCCTTCCGAAAGTCGGAGAAGCTCAAGGATGGTACCGATCGATGCGCGCTACCCCATTTAGTGGGGGTAGAGCCTACTTGCAAGTCTCTCCGACCTTCACAAAAAAAGTTATTCAAGAATATCTCTTTCTCCTATGTGCTTTCATCCCTAACCCTAACCCTAACCCTTCCGAAAGTCGGAGAAGCTCAAGGATGGTACTGATCGATGCGCGCTACCCCATTTAGTGGGGGTAGAGCCTACTTGCAAGTCTCTCCGACCTTCACAAAAAAAGTTATTCAAGAATATCTCTTTCTCCTATGTGCTTTCATCCCTAACCCTAACCCTAACCCTTCCGAAAGTCGGAGAAGCTCAAGGATGGTACTGATCGATGCGCGCAACCCCATTTAGTGGGGGTAGAGCCTACTTGCAAGTCTCTCCGACCTTCACAAAAAAAGTTATTCAAGAATATCTCCTCAGATTTTGGGGGAATTTCGTCGGTCGACCTCTTCCGAAGGTCGTACAAGCTCGGGGATGGTACCAATCGATCTGCAGGACCCAAATTAGTCCAGATGCAACCACTTTCCAAGTCTCTCCGACCTTCACAAAAAAAGTTATTCAAGAATATCTCTTTCTCCTATGTGCTTTCATCCCTAACCCTAACCCTAACCCTTCCGAAAGTCGGAGAAGCTCAAGAATGGTACCGATCGATGCGCGCTACCCCATTTAGTGGGGGTAGAGCCTACTTGCAAGTCTCTCCGACCTTCACAAAAAAAGTTATTCAAGAATATCTCTTTCTCCTATGTGCTTTCATCCCTAACCCTAACCCTAACCCTTCCGAAAGTCGGAGAAGCTCAAAGATGGTACTGATCGATGCGCGCAACCCCATTTAGTGGGGGTAGAGCCTACTTGCAAGTCTCTCCGACCTTCACAAAAAAAGTTATTCAAGAATATCTCCTCAGATTTGGGGGAATTTCGTCGGTCGACCTCTTCCGAAGGTCGTACAAGCTCGGGGATGGTACCAATCGATCCGCAGGACCCAAATTAGTCCAGATGCAACCACTTTCCAAGTCTCTCCGACCTTTACAAAAAAAGTTATTCAAGAATATCTCTTTCTCCTATGTGCTTTCATCCCTAACCCTAACCCTAACCCTTCCGAAAGTCGGAGAAGCTCAAGGATGGTACCGATCGATGCGCGCTACCCCATTTAGTGGGGGTAGAGCCTACTTGCAAGTCTCTCCGACCTTCACAAAAAAAGTTATTCAAGAATATCTCTTTCTCCTATGTGCTTTCATCCCTAACCCTAACCCTAACCCTTCCGAAAGTCGGAGAAGCTCAAGGATGGTACCGATCGATGCGCGCTACCCCATTTAGTGGGGGTAGAGCCTACTTGCAAGTCTCTCCGACCTTCACAAAAAAAGTTATTCAAGAATATCTCTTTCTCCTATGTGCTTTCATCCCTAACCCTAACCCTAACCCTTCCGAAAGTCGGAGAAGCTCAAGGATGGTACCGATCGATGCGCGCTACCCCATTTAGTGGGGGTAGAGCCTACTTGCAAGTCTCTCCGACCTTCACAAAAAAAGTTATTCAAGAATATCTCTTTCTCCTATGTGCTTTCATCCCTAACCCTAACCCTAACCCTTCCGAAAGTCGGAGAAGCTCAAGGATGGTACCGATCGATGCGCGCAACCCCATTTAGTGGGGGTAGAGCCTACTTGCAAGTCTCTCCGACCTTCACAAAAAAAGTTATTCAAGAATATCTCCTCAGATTTGGGGGAATTTCGTCGGTCGACCTCTTCCGAAGGTCGTACAAGCTCGGGGATGGTACCAATCGATCCGCAGGACCCAAATTAGTCCAGATGCAACCACTTTCCAAGTCTCTCCGACCTTCACAAAAAAAGTTATTCAAGAATATCTCTTTCTCCTATGTGCTTTCATCCCTAACCCTAACCCTAACCCTTCCGAAATTCGGAGAAGCTCAAGGATGGTACCGATCGATGCGCGCTACCCCATTTAGTGGGGGTAGAGCCTACTTGCAAGTCTCTCCGACCTTCACAAAAAAAGTTATTCAAGAATATCTCCTCAGATTTGGGGGAATTTCGTCGGTCGACCTCTTCCGAAGGTCGTACAAGCTCGGGGATGGTACCAATCGATCCGCAGGACCCAAATTAGTCCAGATGCAACCACTTTCCAAGTCTCTCCGACCTTTACAAAAAAAGTTATTCAAGAATATCTCTTTCTCCTATGTGCTTTCATCCCTAACCCTAACCCTTCCGAAAGTCGGAGAAGCTCAACGATGGTACCGATCGATGCGCGCTACCCCATTTAGTGGGGGTAGAGCCTACTTGCAAGTCTCTCCGACCTTCACAAAAAAAGTTATTCAAGAATATCTCTTTCTCCTATGTGCTTTCATCCCTAACCCTAACCCTAACCCTTCCGAAAGTCGGAGAAGCTCAAGGATGGTACTGATCGATGCGCGCAACCCCATTTAGTGGGGGTAGAGCCTACTTGCAAGTCTCTCCGACCTTCACAAAAAAAGTTATTCAAGAATATCTCCTCAGATTTGGGGGAATTTCGTCGGTCGACCTCTTCCGAAGGTCGTACAAGCTCGGGGATGGTACCAATCGATCCGCAGGACCCAAATTAGTCCAGATGCAACCACTTTCCAAGTCTCTCCGACCTTCACAAAAAAAGTTATTCAAGAATATCTCTTTCTCCTATGTGCTTTCATCCCTAACCCTAACCCTAACCCTTCCGAAAGTCGGAGAAGCTCAAGGATGGTACCGATCGATGCGCGCTACCCCATTTAGTGGGGGTAGAGCCTACTTGCAAGTCTCTCCGACCTTCACAAAAAAAGTTATTCAAGAATATCTCTTTCTCCTATGTGCTTTCATCCCTAACCCTAACCCTAACCCTTCCGAAAGTCGGAGAAGCTCAAGGATGGTACCGATCGATGCGCGCTACCCCATTTAGTGGGGGTAGAGCCTACTTGCAAGTCTCTCCGACCTTCACAAAAAAAGTTATTCAAGAATATCTCTTTCTCCTATGTGCTTTCATCCCTAACCCTAACCCTAACCCTTCCGAAAGTCGGAGAAGCTCAAGGATGGTACTGATCGATGCGCGCTACCCCATTTAGTGGGGGTAGAGCCTACTTGCAAGTCTCTCCGACCTTCACAAAAAAAGTTATTCAAGAATATCTCTTTCTCCTATGTGCTTTCATCCCTAACCCTAACCCTAACCCTTCCGAAAGTCGGAGAAGCTCAAGGATGGTACTGATCGATGCGCGCAACCCCATTTAGTGGGGGTAGAGCCTACTTGCAAGTCTCTCCGACCTTCACAAAAAAAGTTATTCAAGAATATCTCCTCAGATTTTGGGGGAATTTCGTCGGTCGACCTCTTCCGAAGGTCGTACAAGCTCGGGGATGGTACCAATCGATCTGCAGGACCCAAATTAGTCCAGATGCAACCACTTTCCAAGTCTCTCCGACCTTCACAAAAAAAGTTATTCAAGAATATCTCTTTCTCCTATGTGCTTTCATCCCTAACCCTAACCCTAACCCTTCCGAAAGTCGGAGAAGCTCAAGGATGGTACCGATCGATGCGCGCTACCCCATTTAGTGGGGGTAGAGCCTACTTGCAAGTCTCTCCGACCTTCACAAAAAAAGTTATTCAAGAATATCTCTTTCTCCTATGTGCTTTCATCCCTAACCCTAACCCTAACCCTTCCGAAAGTCGGAGAAGCTCAAGGATGGTACTGATCGATGCGCGCAACCCCATTTAGTGGGGGTAGAGCCTACTTGCAAGTCTCTCCGACCTTCACAAAAAAAGTTATTCAAGAATATCTCCTCAGATTTGGGGGAATTTCGTCGGTCGACCTCTTCCGAAGGTCGTACAAGCTCGGGGATGGTACCAATCGATCCGCAGGACCCAAATTAGTCCAGATGCAACCACTTTCCAAGTCTCTCCGACCTTTACAAAAAAAGTTATTCAAGAATATCTCTTTCTCCTATGTGCTTTCATCCCTAACCCTAACCCTAACCCTTCCGAAAGTCGGAGAAGCTCAAGGATGGTACCGATCGATGCGCGCTACCCCATTTAGTGGGGGTAGAGCCTACTTGCAAGTCTCTCCGACCTTCACAAAAAAAGTTATTCAAGAATATCTCTTTCTCCTATGTGCTTTCATCCCTAACCCTAACCCTAACCCTTCCGAAAGTCGGAGAAGCTCAAGGATGGTACCGATCGATGCGCGCTACCCCATTTAGTGGGGGTAGAGCCTACTTGCAAGTCTCTCCGACCTTCACAAAAAAAGTTATTCAAGAATATCTCTTTCTCCTATGTGCTTTCATCCCTAACCCTAACCCTAACCCTTCCGAAAGTCGGAGAAGCTCAAGGATGGTACCGATCGATGCGCGCTACCCCATTTAGTGGGGGTAGAGCCTACTTGCAAGTCTCTCCGACCTTCACAAAAAAAGTTATTCAAGAATATCTCTTTCTCCTATGTGCTTTCATCCCTAACCCTAACCCTAACCCTTCCGAAAGTCGGAGAAGCTCAAGGATGGTACCGATCGATGCGCGCAACCCCATTTAGTGGGGGTAGAGCCTACTTGCAAGTCTCTCCGACCTTCACAAAAAAAGTTATTCAAGAATATCTCCTCAGATTTGGGGGAATTTCGTCGGTCGACCTCTTCCGAAGGTCGTACAAGCTCGGGGATGGTACCAATCGATCCGCAGGACCCAAATTAGTCCAGATGCAACCACTTTCCAAGTCTCTCCGACCTTCACAAAAAAAGTTATTCAAGAATATCTCTTTCTCCTATGTGCTTTCATCCCTAACCCTAACCCTAACCCTTCCGAAATTCGGAGAAGCTCAAGGATGGTACCGATCGATGCGCGCTACCCCATTTAGTGGGGGTAGAGCCTACTTGCAAGTCTCTCCGACCTTCACAAAAAAAGTTATTCAAGAATATCTCCTCAGATTTGGGGGAATTTCGTCGGTCGACCTCTTCCGAAGGTCGTACAAGCTCGGGGATGGTACCAATCGATCCGCAGGACCCAAATTAGTCCAGATGCAACCACTTTCCAAGTCTCTCCGACCTTTACAAAAAAAGTTATTCAAGAATATCTCTTTCTCCTATGTGCTTTCATCCCTAACCCTAACCCTTCCGAAAGTCGGAGAAGCTCAACGATGGTACCGATCGATGCGCGCTACCCCATTTAGTGGGGGTAGAGCCTACTTGCAAGTCTCTCCGACCTTCACAAAAAAAGTTATTCAAGAATATCTCTTTCTCCTATGTGCTTTCATCCCTAACCCTAACCCTAACCCTTCCGAAAGTCGGAGAAGCTCAAGGATGGTACTGATCGATGCGCGCAACCCCATTTAGTGGGGGTAGAGCCTACTTGCAAGTCTCTCCGACCTTCACAAAAAAAGTTATTCAAGAATATCTCCTCAGATTTGGGGGAATTTCGTCGGTCGACCTCTTCCGAAGGTCGTACAAGCTCGGGGATGGTACCAATCGATCCGCAGGACCCAAATTAGTCCAGATGCAACCACTTTCCAAGTCTCTCCGACCTTCACAAAAAAAGTTATTCAAGAATATCTCTTTCTCCTATGTGCTTTCATCCCTAACCCTAACCCTAACCCTTCCGAAAGTCGGAGAAGCTCAAGGATGGTACCGATCGATGCGCGCTACCCCATTTAGTGGGGGTAGAGCCTACTTGCAAGTCTCTCCGACCTTCACAAAAAAAGTTATTCAAGAATATCTCTTTCTCCTATGTGCTTTCATCCCTAACCCTAACCCTAACCCTTCCGAAAGTCGGAGAAGCTCAAGGATGGTACCGATCGATGCGCGCTACCCCATTTAGTGGGGGTAGAGCCTACTTGCAAGTCTCTCCGACCTTCACAAAAAAAGTTATTCAAGAATATCTCTTTCTCCTATGTGCTTTCATCCCTAACCCTAACCCTAACCCTTCCGAAAGTCGGAGAAGCTCAAGGATGGTACTGATCGATGCGCGCTACCCCATTTAGTGGGGGTAGAGCCTACTTGCAAGTCTCTCCGACCTTCACAAAAAAAGTTATTCAAGAATATCTCTTTCTCCTATGTGCTTTCATCCCTAACCCTAACCCTAACCCTTCCGAAAGTCGGAGAAGCTCAAGGATGGTACTGATCGATGCGCGCAACCCCATTTAGTGGGGGTAGAGCCTACTTGCAAGTCTCTCCGACCTTCACAAAAAAAGTTATTCAAGAATATCTCCTCAGATTTTGGGGGAATTTCGTCGGTCGACCTCTTCCGAAGGTCGTACAAGCTCGGGGATGGTACCAATCGATCTGCAGGACCCAAATTAGTCCAGATGCAACCACTTTCCAAGTCTCTCCGACCTTCACAAAAAAAGTTATTCAAGAATATCTCTTTCTCCTATGTGCTTTCATCCCTAACCCTAACCCTAACCCTTCCGAAAGTCGGAGAAGCTCAAGGATGGTACCGATCGATGCGCGCTACCCCATTTAGTGGGGGTAGAGCCTACTTGCAAGTCTCTCCGACCTTCACAAAAAAAGTTATTCAAGAATATCTCTTTCTCCTATGTGCTTTCATCCCTAACCCTAACCCTAACCCTTCCGAAAGTCGGAGAAGCTCAAGGATGGTACTGATCGATGCGCGCAACCCCATTTAGTGGGGGTAGAGCCTACTTGCAAGTCTCTCCGACCTTCACAAAAAAAGTTATTCAAGAATATCTCCTCAGATTTGGGGGAATTTCGTCGGTCGACCTCTTCCGAAGGTCGTACAAGCTCGGGGATGGTACCAATCGATCCGCAGGACCCAAATTAGTCCAGATGCAACCACTTTCCAAGTCTCTCCGACCTTTACAAAAAAAGTTATTCAAGAATATCTCTTTCTCCTATGTGCTTTCATCCCTAACCCTAACCCTAACCCTTCCGAAAGTCGGAGAAGCTCAAGGATGGTACCGATCGATGCGCGCTACCCCATTTAGTGGGGGTAGAGCCTACTTGCAAGTCTCTCCGACCTTCACAAAAAAAGTTATTCAAGAATATCTCTTTCTCCTATGTGCTTTCATCCCTAACCCTAACCCTAACCCTTCCGAAAGTCGGAGAAGCTCAAGGATGGTACCGATCGATGCGCGCTACCCCATTTAGTGGGGGTAGAGCCTACTTGCAAGTCTCTCCGACCTTCACAAAAAAAGTTATTCAAGAATATCTCTTTCTCCTATGTGCTTTCATCCCTAACCCTAACCCTAACCCTTCCGAAAGTCGGAGAAGCTCAAGGATGGTACCGATCGATGCGCGCTACCCCATTTAGTGGGGGTAGAGCCTACTTGCAAGTCTCTCCGACCTTCACAAAAAAAGTTATTCAAGAATATCTCTTTCTCCTATGTGCTTTCATCCCTAACCCTAACCCTAACCCTTCCGAAAGTCGGAGAAGCTCAAGGATGGTACCGATCGATGCGCGCAACCCCATTTAGTGGGGGTAGAGCCTACTTGCAAGTCTCTCCGACCTTCACAAAAAAAGTTATTCAAGAATATCTCCTCAGATTTGGGGGAATTTCGTCGGTCGACCTCTTCCGAAGGTCGTACAAGCTCGGGGATGGTACCAATCGATCCGCAGGACCCAAATTAGTCCAGATGCAACCACTTTCCAAGTCTCTCCGACCTTCACAAAAAAAGTTATTCAAGAATATCTCTTTCTCCTATGTGCTTTCATCCCTAACCCTAACCCTAACCCTTCCGAAATTCGGAGAAGCTCAAGGATGGTACCGATCGATGCGCGCTACCCCATTTAGTGGGGGTAGAGCCTACTTGCAAGTCTCTCCGACCTTCACAAAAAAAGTTATTCAAGAATATCTCCTCAGATTTGGGGGAATTTCGTCGGTCGACCTCTTCCGAAGGTCGTACAAGCTCGGGGATGGTACCAATCGATCCGCAGGACCCAAATTAGTCCAGATGCAACCACTTTCCAAGTCTCTCCGACCTTCACAAAAAAAGTTATTCAAGAATATCTCTTTCTCCTATGTGCTTTCATCCCTAACCCTAACCCTAACCCTTCCGAAAGTCGGAGAAGCTCAAGGATGGTACCGATCGATGCGCGCTACCCCATTTAGTGGGGGTAGAGCCTACTTGCAAGTCTCTCCGACCTTCACAAAAAAAGTTATTCAAGAATATCTCTTTCTCCTATGTGCTTTCATCCCTAACCCTAACCCTAACCCTTCCGAAAGTCGGAGAAGCTCAAGGATGGTACCGATCGATGCGCGCTACCCCATTTAGTGGGGGTAGAGCCTACTTGCAAGTCTCTCCGACCTTCACAAAAAAAGTTATTCAAGAATATCTCTTTCTCCTATGTGCTTTCATCCCTAACCCTAACCCTAACCCTTCCGAAAGTCGGAGAAGCTCAAGGATGGTACTGATCGATGCGCGCAACCCCATTTAGTGGGGGTAGAGCCTACTTGCAAGTCTCTCCGACCTTCACAAAAAAAGTTATTCAAGAATATCTCCTCAGATTTGGGGGAATTTCGTCGGTCGACCTCTTCCGAAGGTCGTACAAGCTCGGGGATGGTACCAATCGATCCGCAGGACCCAAATTAGTCCAGATGCAACCACTTTCCAAGTCTCTCCGACCTTTACAAAAAAAGTTATTCAAGAATATCTCTTTCTCCTATGTGCTTTCATCCCTAACCCTAACCCTAACCCTTCCGAAAGTCGGAGAAGCTCAAGGATGGTACCGATCGATGCGCGCTACCCCATTTAGTGGGGGTAGAGCCTACTTGCAAGTCTCTCCGACCTTCACAAAAAAAGTTATTCAAGAATATCTCTTTCTCCTATGTGCTTTCATCCCTAACCCTAACCCTAACCCTTCCGAAAGTCGGAGAAGCTCAAGGATGGTACCGATCGATGCGCGCTACCCCATTTAGTGGGGGTAGAGCCTACTTGCAAGTCTCTCCGACCTTCACAAAAAAAGTTATTCAAGAATATCTCTTTCTCCTATGTGCTTTCATCCCTAACCCTAACCCTAACCCTTCCGAAAGTCGGAGAAGCTCAAGGATGGTACCGATCGATGCGCGCAACCCCATTTAGTGGGGGTAGAGCCTACTTGCAAGTCTCTCCGACCTTCACAAAAAAAGTTATTCAAGAATATCTCTTTCTCCTATGTGCTTTCATCCCTAAC
This sequence comes from Limanda limanda, assembly GCF_963576545.1. Lineage (NCBI taxonomy): Eukaryota > Metazoa > Chordata > Actinopteri > Pleuronectiformes > Pleuronectidae > Limanda > Limanda limanda. Next base: position 177,984 of record NW_026870586.1, on the reverse strand, counting down.
CCTAACCCTAACCCTTCCGAAAGTCGGAGAAGCTCAAGGATGGTACCGATCGATGCGCGCTACCCCATTTAGTGGGGTTAGAGCCTACTTGCAAGTCTCTCCGACCTTCACAAAAAAAGTTATTCAAGAATATCTCTTTCTCCTATGTGCTTTCATCCCTAACCCTAACCCTAACCCTTCCGAAAGTCGGAGAAGCTCAAGGATGGTACCGATCGATGCGCGCTACCCCATTTAGTGGGGGTAGAGCCTACTTGCAAGTCTCTCCGACCTTCACAAAAAAAGTTATTCAAGAATATCTCTTTCTCCTATGTGCTTTCATCCCTAACCCTAACCCTAACCCTTCCGAAAGTCGGAGAAGCTCAAGGATGGTACCGATCGATGCGCGCTACCCCATTTAGTGGGGGTAGAGCCTACTTGCAAGTCTCTCCGACCTTCACAAAAAAAGTTATTCAAGAATATCTCTTTCTCCTATGTGCTTTCATCCCTAACCCTAACCCTAACCCTTCCGAAAGTCGGAGAAGCTCAAGGATGGTACTGATCGATGCGCGCTACCCCATTTAGTGGGGGTAGAGCCTACTTGCAAGTCTCTCCGACCTTCACAAAAAAAGTTATTCAAGAATATCTCTTTCTCCTATGTGCTTTCATCCCTAACCCTAACCCTAACCCTTCCGAAAGTCGGAGAAGCTCAAGGATGGTACTGATCGATGCGCGCAACCCCATTTAGTGGGGGTAGAGCCTACTTGCAAGTCTCTCCGACCTTCACAAAAAAAGTTATTCAAGAATATCTCCTCAGATTTTGGGGGAATTTCGTCGGTCGACCTCTTCCGAAGGTCGTACAAGCTCGGGGATGGTACCAATCGATCTGCAGGACCCAAATTAGTCCAGATGCAACCACTTTCCAAGTCTCTCCGACCTTCACAAAAAAAGTTATTCAAGAATATCTCTTTCTCCTATGTGCTTTCATCCCTAACCCTAACCCTAACCCTTCCGAAAGTCGGAGAAGCTCAAGTATGGTACCGATCGATGCGCGCTACCCCATTTAGTGGGGGTAGAGCCTACTTGCAAGTCTCTCCGACCTTTACAAAAAAAGTTATTCAAGAATATCTCTTTCTCCTATGTGCTTTCATCCCTAACCCTAACCCTAACCCTTCCGAAAGTCGGAGAAGCTCAAGGATGGTACTGATCGATGCGCGCAACCCCATTTAGTGGGGGTAGAGCCTACTTGCAAGTCTCTCCGACCTTCACAAAAAAAGTTATTCAAGAATATCTCTTTCTCCTATGTGCTTTCATCCCTAACCCTAACCCTAACCCTTCCGAAAGTCGGAGAAGCTCAAGGATGGTACTGATCGATGCGCGCTACCCCATTTAGTGGGGGTAGAGCCTACTTGCAAGTCTCTCCGACCTTCACAAAAAAAGTTATTCAAGAATATCTCTTTCTCCTATGTGCTTTCATCCCTAACCCTAACCCTAACCCTTCCGAAAGTCGGAGAAGCTCAAGGATGGTACTGATCGATGCGCGCAACCCCATTTAGTGGGGGTAGAGCCTACTTGCAAGTCTCTCCGACCTTCACAAAAAAAGTTATTCAAGAATATCTCCTCAGATTTTGGGGGAATTTCGTCGGTCGACCTCTTCCGAAGGTCGTACAAGCTCGGGGATGGTACCAATCGATCTGCAGGACCCAAATTAGTCCAGATGCAACCACTTTCCAAGTCTCTCCGACCTTCACAAAAAAAGTTATTCAAGAATATCTCTTTCTCCTATGTGCTTTCATCCCTAACCCTAACCCTAACCCTTCCGAAAGTCGGAGAAGCTCAAGGATGGTACCGATCGATGCGCGCTACCCCATTTAGTGGGGGTAGAGCCTACTTGCAAGTCTCTCCGACCTTCACAAAAAAAGTTATTCAAGAATATCTCTTTCTCCTATGTGCTTTCATCCCTAACCCTAACCCTAACCCTTCCGAAAGTCGGAGAAGCTCAAGGATGGTACTGATCGATGCGCGCAACCCCATTTAGTGGGGGTAGAGCCTACTTGCAAGTCTCTCCGACCTTCACAAAAAAAGTTATTCAAGAATATCTCCTCAGATTTGGGGGAATTTCGTCGGTCGACCTCTTCCGAAGGTCGTACAAGCTCGGGGATGGTACCAATCGATCCGCAGGACCCAAATTAGTCCAGATGCAACCACTTTCCAAGTCTCTCCGACCTTTACAAAAAAAGTTATTCAAGAATATCTCTTTCTCCTATGTGCTTTCATCCCTAACCCTAACCCTAACCCTTCCGAAAGTCGGAGAAGCTCAAGGATGGTACCGATCGATGCGCGCTACCCCATTTAGTGGGGGTAGAGCCTACTTGCAAGTCTCTCCGACCTTCACAAAAAAAGTTATTCAAGAATATCTCTTTCTCCTATGTGCTTTCATCCCTAACCCTAACCCTAACCCTTCCGAAAGTCGGAGAAGCTCAAGGATGGTACCGATCGATGCGCGCTACCCCATTTAGTGGGGGTAGAGCCTACTTGCAAGTCTCTCCGACCTTCACAAAAAAAGTTATTCAAGAATATCTCTTTCTCCTATGTGCTTTCATCCCTAACCCTAACCCTAACCCTTCCGAAAGTCGGAGAAGCTCAAGGATGGTACCGATCGATGCGCGCTACCCCATTTAGTGGGGGTAGAGCCTACTTGCAAGTCTCTCCGACCTTCACAAAAAAAGTTATTCAAGAATATCTCTTTCTCCTATGTGCTTTCATCCCTAACCCTAACCCTAACCCTTCCGAAAGTCGGAGAAGCTCAAGGATGGTACCGATCGATGCGCGCAACCCCATTTAGTGGGGGTAGAGCCTACTTGCAAGTCTCTCCGACCTTCACAAAAAAAGTTATTCAAGAATATCTCCTCAGATTTGGGGGAATTTCGTCGGTCGACCTCTTCCGAAGGTCGTACAAGCTCGGGGATGGTACCAATCGATCCGCAGGACCCAAATTAGTCCAGATGCAACCACTTTCCAAGTCTCTCCGACCTTCACAAAAAAAGTTATTCAAGAATATCTCTTTCTCCTATGTGCTTTCATCCCTAACCCTAACCCTAACCCTTCCGAAATTCGGAGAAGCTCAAGGATGGTACCGATCGATGCGCGCTACCCCATTTAGTGGGGGTAGAGCCTACTTGCAAGTCTCTCCGACCTTCACAAAAAAAGTTATTCAAGAATATCTCCTCAGATTTGGGGGAATTTCGTCGGTCGACCTCTTCCGAAGGTCGTACAAGCTCGGGGATGGTACCAATCGATCTGCAGGACCCAAATTAGTCCAGATGCAACCACTTTCCAAGTCTCTCCGACCTTTACAAAAAAAGTTATTCAAGAATATCTCTTTCTCCTATGTGCTTTCATCCCTAACCCTAACCCTAACCCTTCCGAAAGTCGGAGAAGCTCAAGGATGGTACCGATCGATGCGCGCTACCCCATTTAGTGGGGGTAGAGCCTACTTGCAAGTCTCTCCGACCTTCACAAAAAAAGTTATTCAAGAATATCTCTTTCTCCTATGTGCTTTCATCCCTAACCCTAACCCTAACCCTTCCGAAAGTCGGAGAAGCTCAAGGATGGTACCGATCGATGCGCGCTACCCCATTTAGTGGGGGTAGAGCCTACTTGCAAGTCTCTCCGACCTTCACAAAAAAAGTTATTCAAGAATATCTCTTTCTCCTATGTGCTTTCATCCCTAACCCTAACCCTAACCCTTCCGAAAGTCGGAGAAGCTCAAGGATGGTACCGATGGATGCGCGCAACCCCATTTAGTGGGGGTAGAGCCTACTTGCAAGTCTCTCCGACCTTCACAAAAAAAGTTATTCAAGAATATCTCCTCAGATTTGGGGGAATTTCGTCGGTCGACCTCTTCCGAAGGTCGTACAAGCTCGGGGATGGTACCAATCGATCCGCAGGACCCAAATTAGTCCAGATGCAACCACTTTCCAAGTCTCTCCGACCTTCACAAAAAAAGTTATTCAAGAATATCTCTTTCTCCTATGTGCTTTCATCCCTAACCCTAACCCTAACCCTTCCGAAATTCGGAGAAGCTCAAGGATGGTACCGATCGATGCGCGCTACCCCATTTAGTGGGGGTAGAGCCTACTTGCAAGTCTCTCCGACCTTCACAAAAAAAGTTATTCAAGAATATCTCCTCAGATTTGGGGGAATTTCGTCGGTCGACCTCTTCCGAAGGTCGTACAAGCTCGGGGATGGTACCAATCGATCCGCAGGACCCAAATTAGTCCAGATGCAACCACTTTCCAAGTCTCTCCGACCTTCACAAAAAAAGTTATTCAAGAATATCTCTTTCTCCTATGTGCTTTCATCCCTAACCCTAACCCTAACCCTTCCGAAAGTCGGAGAAGCTCAAGGATGGTACCGATCGATGCGCGCTACCCCATTTAGTGGGGGTAGAGCCTACTTGCAAGTCTCTCCGACCTTCACAAAAAAAGTTATTCAAGAATATCTCTTTCTCCTATGTGCTTTCATCCCTAACCCTAACCCTAACCCTTCCGAAAGTCGGAGAAGCTCAAGGATGGTACCGATCGATGCGCGCTACCCCATTTAGTGGGGGTAGAGCCTACTTGCAAGTCTCTCCGACCTTCACAAAAAAAGTTATTCAAGAATATCTCTTTCTCCTATGTGCTTTCATCCCTAACCCTAACCCTAACCCTTCCGAAAGTCGGAGAAGCTCAAGGATGGTACCGATCGATGCGCGCTACCCCATTTAGTGGGGGTAGAGCCTACTTGCAAGTCTCTCCGACCTTCACAAAAAAAGTTATTCAAGAATATCTCTTTCTCCTATGTGCTTTCATCCCTAACCCTAACCCTAACCCTTCCGAAAGTCGGAGAAGCTCAAGGATGGTACTGATCGATGCGCGCAACCCCATTTAGTGGGGGTAGAGCCTACTTGCAAGTCTCTCCGACCTTCACAAAAAAAGTTATTCAAGAATATCTCCTCAGATTTGGGGGAATTTCGTCGGTCGACCTCTTCCGAAGGTCGTACAAGCTCAAGGATGGTACCAATCGATCCGCAGGACCCAAATTAGTCCAGATGCAACCACTTTCCAAGTCTCTCCGACCTTTACAAAAAAAGTTATTCAAGAATATCTCTTTCTCCTATGTGCTTTCATCCCTAACCCTAACCCTTCCGAAAGTCGGAGAAGCTCAAGGATGGTACCGATCGATGCGCGCTCCCCCATTTAGTGGGGGTAGAGCCTACTTGCAAGTCTCTCCGACCTTCACAAAAAAAGTTATTCAAGAATATCTCTTTCTCCTATGTGCTTTCATCCCTAACCCTAACCCTAACCCTTCCGAAAGTCGGAGAAGCTCAAGGATGGTACCGATCGATGTGCGCTACCCCATTTAGTGGGGGTAGAGCCTACTTGCAAGTCTCTCCGACCTTCACAAAAAAAGTTATTCAAGAATATCTCCTCAGATTTGGGGGAATTTCGTCGGTCGACCTCTTCCGAAGGTCGTACAAGCTCGGGGATGGTACCAATCGATCCGCAGGACCCAAATTAGTCCAGATGCAACCACTTTCCAAGTCTCTCCGACCTTCACAAAAAAAGTTATTCAAGAATATCTCTTTCTCCTATGTGCTTTCATCCCTAACCCTAACCCTAACCCTTCCGAAAGTCGGAGAAGCTCAAGGATGGTACCGATCGATGCGCGCTACCCCATTTAGTGGGGGTAGAGCCTACTTGCAAGTCTCTCCGACCTTCACAAAAAAAGTTATTCAAGAATATCTCTTTCTCCTATGTGCTTTCATCCCTAACCCTAACCCTAACCCTTCCGAAAGTCGGAGAAGCTCAAGGATGGTACCGATCGATGCGCGCTACCCCATTTAGTGGGGGTAGAGCCTACTTGCAAGTCTCTCCGACCTTCACAAAAAAAGTTATTCAAGAATATCTCTTTCTCCTATGTGCTTTCATCCCTAACCCTAACCCTAACCCTTCCGAAAGTCGGAGAAGCTCAAGGATGGTACCGATCGATGCGCGCTACCCCATTTAGTGGGGGTAGAGCCTACTTGCAAGTCTCTCCGACCTTCACAAAAAAAGTTATTCAAGAATATCTCCTCAGATTTGGGGGAATTTCGTCTGTCGACCTCTTCCGAAGGTCGTACAAGCTCGGGGATGGTACCAATCGATCCGCAGGACCCAAATTAGTCCAGATGCAACCACTTTCCAAGTCTCTCCGACCTTCACAAAAAAAGTTATTCAAGAATATCTCTTTCTCCTATGTGCTTTCATCCCTAACCCTAACCCTAACCCTTCCGAAAGTCGGAGAAGCTCAAGGATGGTACCGATCGATGCGCGCTACCCCATTTAGTGGGGGTAGAGCCTACTTGCAAGTCTCTCCGACCTTCACAAAAAAAGTTATTCAAGAATATCTCTTTCTCCTATGTGCTTTCATCCCTAACCCTAACCCTAACCCTTCCGAAAGTCGGAGAAGCTCAAGGATGGTACCGATCGATGCGCGCTACCCCATTTAGTGGGGGAAGAGCCTACTTGCAAGTCTCTCCGACCTTCACAAAAAAAGTTATTCAAGAATATCTCTTTCTCCTATGTGCTTTCATCCCTAACCCTAACCCTAACCCTTCCGAAAGTCGGAGAAGCTCAAGGATGGTACCGATCGATGCGCGCTACCCCATTTAGTGGGGGTAGAGCCTACTTGCAAGTCTCTCCGACCTTCACAAAAAAAGTTATTCAAGAATATCTCTTTCTCCTATGTGCTTTCATCCCTAACCCTAACCCTAACCCTTCCGAAAGTCGGAGAAGCTCAAGGATGGTACTGATCGATGCGCGCAACCCCATTTAGTGGGGGTAGAGCCTACTTGCAAGTCTCTCCGACCTTCACAAAAAAAGTTATTCAAGAATATCTCCTCAGATTTGGGGGAATTTCGTCGGTCGACCTCTTCCGAAGGTCGTACAAGCTCAAGGATGGTACCAATCGATCCGCAGGACCCAAATTAGTCCAGATGCAACCACTTTCCAAGTCTCTCCGACCTTTACAAAAAAAGTTATTCAAGAATATCTCTTTCTCCTATGTGCTTTCATCCCTAACCCTAACCCTAACCCTTCCGAAAGTCGGAGAAGCTCAAGGATGGTACCGATCGATGTGCGCTACCCCATTTAGTGGGGGTAGAGCCTACTTGCAAGTCTCTCCGACCTTCACAAAAAAAGTTATTCAAGAATATCTCTTTCTCCTATGTGCTTTCATCCCTAACCCTAACCCTAACCCTTCCGAAAGTCGGAGAAGCTCAAGGATGGTACCGATCGATGTGCGCTACCCCATTTAGTGGGGGTAGAGCCTACTTGCAAGTCTCTCCGACCTTCACAAAAAAAGTTATTCAAGAATATCTCCTCAGATTTGGGGGAATTTCGTCGGTCGACCTCTTCCGAAGGTCGTACAAGCTCGGGGATGGTACCAATCGATCCGCAGGACCCAAATTAGTCCAGATGCAACCACTTTCCAAGTCTCTCCGACCTTCACAAAAAAAGTTATTCAAGAATATCTCTTTCTCCTATGTGCTTTCATCCCTAACCCTAACCCTAACCCTTCCGAAAGTCGGAGAAGCTCAAGGATGGTACCGATCGATGCGTGCTACCCCATTTAGTGGGGGTAGAGCCTACTTGCAAGTCTCTCCGACCTTCACAAAAAAAGTTATTCAAGAATATCTCTTTCTCCTATGTGCTTTCATCCCTAACCCTAACCCTAACCCTTCCGAAAGTCGGAGAAGCTCAAGGATGGTACCGATCGATGCGCGCTACCCCATTTAGTGGGGGTAGAGCCTACTTGCAAGTCTCTCCGACCTTCACAAAAAAAGTTATTCAAGAATATCTCTTTCTCCTATGTGCTTTCATCCCTAACCCTAACCCTAACCCTTCCGAAAGTCGGAGAAGCTCAAAGATGGTACCGATCGATGCGCGCTACCCCATTTAGTGGGGGTAGAGCCTACTTGCAAGTCTCTCCGACCTTCACAAAAAAAGTTATTCAAGAATATCTCTTTCTCCTATGTGCTTTCATCCCTAACCCTAACCCTAACCCTTCCGAAAGTCGGAGAAGCTCAAGGATGGTACTGATCGATGCGCGCAACCCCATTTAGTGGGGGTTGAGCCTACTTGCAAGTCTCTCCGACCTTCACAAAAAAAGTTATTCAAGAATATCTCCTCAGATTTGGGGGAATTTCGTCGGTCGACCTCTTCCGAAGGTCGTACAAGCTCGGGGATGGTACCAATCGATCCGCAGGACCCAAATTAGTCCAGATGCAACCACTTTCCAAGTCTCTCCGACCTTCACAAAAAAAGTTATTCAAGAATATCTCTTTCTCCTATGTGCTTTCATCCCTAACCCTAACCCTAACCCTTCCGAAAGTCGGAGAAGCTCAAGGATGGTACCGATCGATGCGCGCTACCCCATTTAGTGGGGGTAGAGCCTACTTGCAAGTCTCTCCGACCTTCACAAAAAAAGTTATTCAAGAATATCTCTTTCTCCTATGTGCTTTCATCCCTAACCCTAACCCTAACCCTTCCGAAAGTCGGAGAAGCTCAAGGATGGTACCGATCGATGCGCGCAACCCCATTTAGTGGGGGTAGAGCCTACTTGCAAGTCTCTCCGACCTTCACAAAAAAAGTTATTCAAGAATATCTCCTCAGATTTGGGGGAATTTCGTCGGTCGACCTCTTCCGAAGGTCGTACAAGCTCGGGGATGGTACCAATCGATCCGCAGGACCCAAATTAGTCCAGATGCAACCACTTTCCAAGTCTCTCCGACCTTCACAAAAAAAGTTATTCAAGAATATCTCTTTCTCCTATGTGCTTTCATCCCTAACCCTAACCCTTCCGAAAGTCGGAGAAGCTCAAGGATGGTACCGATCGATGCGCGCTACCCCATTTAGTGGGGGTAGAGCCTACTTGCAAGTTTCTCCGACCTTCACAAAAAAAGTTATTCAAGAATATCTCCTCAGATTTGGGGGAATTTCGTCGGTCGACCTCTTCCGAAGGTCGTACAAGCTCGGGGATGGTACCAATCGATCCGCAGGACCCAAATTAGTCCAGATGCAACCACTTTCCAAGTCTCTCCGACCTTCACAAAAAAAGTTATTCAAGAATATCTCTTTCTCCTATGTGCTTTCATCCCTAACCCTAACCCTAACCCTTCCGAAAGTCGGAGAAGCTCAAGGATGGTACCGATCGATGCGCGCTACCCCATTTAGTGGGGGTAGAGCCTACTTGCAAGTCTCTCCGACCTTCACAAAAAAAGTTATTCAAGAATATCTCTTTCTCCTATGTGCTTTCATCCCTAACCCTAACCCTAACCCTTCCGAAAGTCGGAGAAGCTCAAGGATGGTACCGATCGATGCGCGCTACCCCATTTAGTGGGGGTAGAGCCTACTTGCAAGTCTCTCCGACCTTCACAAAAAAAGTTATTCAAGAATATCTCTTTCTCCTATGTGCTTTCATCCCTAACCCTAACCCTAACCCTTCCGAAAGTCGGAGAAGCTCAAGGATGGTACCGATCGATGCGCGCAACCCCATTTAGTGGGGGTAAAGCCTACTTGCAAGTCTCTCCGACCTTCACAAAAAAAGTTATTCAAGAATATCTCTTTCTCCTATGTGCTTTCATCCCTAACCCTAACCCTTCCGAAAGTCGGAGAAGCTCAAGGATGGTACCGATCGATGCGCGCTACCCCATTTAGTGGGGGTAGAGCCTACTTGCAAGTCTCTCCGACCTTCACAAAAAAAGTTATTCAAGAATATCTCTTTCTCCTATGTGCTTTCATCCCTAACCCTAACCCTAACCCTTCCGAAAGTCGGAGAAGCTCAAGGATGGTACCGATCGATGCGCGCTACCCCATTTAGTGGGGGTAGAGCCTACTTGCAAGTCTCTCCGACCTTCACAAAAAAAGTTATTCAAGAATATCTCTTTCTCCTATGTGCTTTCATCCCTAACCCTAACCCTAACCCTTCCGAAAGTCGGAGAAGCTCAAGGATGGTACCGATCGATGCGCGCTACCCCATTTAGTGGGGGTAGAGCCTACTTGCAAGTCTCTCCGACCTTCACAAAAAAAGTTATTCAAGAATATCTCTTTCTCCTATGTGCTTTCATCCCTAACCCTAACCCTAACCCTTCCGAAAGTCGGAGAAGCTCAAGGATGGTACTGATCGATGCGCGCAACCCCATTTAGTGGGGGTAGAGCCTACTTGCAAGTCTCTCCGACCTTCACAAAAAAAGTTATTCAAGAATATCTCCTCAGATTTGGGGGAATTTCGTCGGTCGACCTCTTCCGAAGGTCGTACAAGCTCAAGGATGGTACCAATCGATCCGCAGGACCCAAATTAGTCCAGATGCAACCACTTTCCAAGTCTCTCCGACCTTTACAAAAAAAGTTATTCAAGAATATCTCTTTCTCCTATGTGCTTTCATCCCTAACCCTAACCCTAACCCTTCCGAAAGTCGGAGAAGCTCAAGGATGGTACCGATCGATGTGCGCTACCCCATTTAGTGGGGGTAGAGCCTACTTGCAAGTCTCTCCGACCTTCACAAAAAAAGTTATTCAAGAATATCTCTTTCTCCTATGTGCTTTCATCCCTAACCCTAACCCTAACCCTTCCGAAAGTCGGAGAAGCTCAAGGATGGTACCGATCGATGTGCGCTACCCCATTTAGTGGGGGTAGAGCCTACTTGCAAGTCTCTCCGACCTTCACAAAAAAAGTTATTCAAGAATATCTCCTCAGATTTGGGGGAATTTCGTCGGTCGACCTCTTCCGAAGGTCGTACAAGCTCGGGGATGGTACCAATCGATCCGCAGGACCCAAATTAGTCCAGATGCAACCACTTTCCAAGTCTCTCCGACCTTCACAAAAAAAGTTATTCAAGAATATCTCTTTCTCCTATGTGCTTTCATCCCTAACCCTAACCCTAACCCTTCCGAAAGTCGGAGAAGCTCAAGGATGGTACCGATCGATGCGTGCTACCCCATTTAGTGGGGGTAGAGCCTACTTGCAAGTCTCTCCGACCTTCACAAAAAAAGTTATTCAAGAATATCTCTTTCTCCTATGTGCTTTCATCCCTAACCCTAACCCTAACCCTTCCGAAAGTCGGAGAAGCTCAAGGATGGTACCGATCGATGCGCGCTACCCCATTTAGTGGGGGTAGAGCCTACTTGCAAGTCTCTCCGACCTTCACAAAAAAAGTTATTCAAGAATATCTCTTTCTCCTATGTGCTTTCATCCCTAACCCTAACCCTAACCCTTCCGAAAGTCGGAGAAGCTCAAGGATGGTACCGATCGATGCGCGCTACCCCATTTAGTGGGGGTAGAGCCTACTTGCAAGTCTCTCCGACCTTCACAAAAAAAGTTATTCAAGAATATCTCTTTCTCCTATGTGCTTTCATCCCTAACCCTAACCCTAACCCTTCCGAAAGTCGGAGAAGCTCAAGGATGGTACTGATCGATGCGCGCAACCCCATTTAGTGGGGGTTGAGCCTACTTGCAAGTCTCTCCGACCTTCACAAAAAAAGTTATTCAAGAATATCTCCTCAGATTTGGGGGAATTTCGTCGGTCGACCTCTTCCGAAGGTCGTACAAGCTCGGGGATGGTACCAATCGATCCGCAGGACCCAAATTAGTCCAGATGCAACCACTTTCCAAGTCTCTCCGACCTTCACAAAAAAAGTTATTCAAGAATATCTCTTTCTCCTATGTGCTTTCATCCCTAACCCTAACCCTAACCCTTCCGAAAGTCGGAGAAGCTCAAGGATGGTACCGATCGATGCGCGCTACCCCATTTAGTGGGGGTAGAGCCTACTTGCAAGTCTCTCCGACCTTCACAAAAAAAGTTATTCAAGAATATCTCTTTCTCCTATGTGCTTTCATCCCTAACCCTAACCCTAACCCTTCCGAAAGTCGGAGAAGCTCAAGGATGGTACCGATCGATGCGCGCAACCCCATTTAGTGGGGGTAGAGCCTACTTGCAAGTCTCTCCGACCTTCACAAAAAAAGTTATTCAAGAATATCTCCTCAGATTTGGGGGAATTTCGTCGGTCGACCTCTTCCGAAGGTCGTACAAGCTCGGGGATGGTACCAATCGATCCGCAGGACCCAAATTAGTCCAGATGCAACCACTTTCCAAGTCTCTCCGACCTTCACAAAAAAAGTTATTCAAGAATATCTCTTTCTCCTATGTGCTTTCATCCCTAACCCTAACCCTTCCGAAAGTCGGAGAAGCTCAAGGATGGTACCGATCGATGCGCGCTACCCCATTTAGTGGGGGTAGAGCCTACTTGCAAGTTTCTCCGACCTTCACAAAAAAAGTTATTCAAGAATATCTCCTCAGATTTGGGGGAATTTCGTCGGTCGACCTCTTCCGAAGGTCGTACAAGCTCGGGGATGGTACCAATCGATCCGCAGGACCCAAATTAGTCCAGATGCAACCACTTTCCAAGTCTCTCCGACCTTCACAAAAAAAGTTATTCAAGAATATCTCTTTCTCCTATGTGCTTTCATCCCTAACCCTAACCCTAACCCTTCCGAAAGTCGGAGAAGCTCAAGGATGGTACCGATCGATGCGCGCTACCCCATTTAGTGGGGGTAGAGCCTACTTGCAAGTCTCTCCGACCTTCACAAAAAAAGTTATTCAAGAATATCTCTTTCTCCTATGTGCTTTCATCCCTAACCCTAACCCTAACCCTTCCGAAAGTCGGAGAAGCTCAAGGATGGTACCGATCGATGCGCGCTACCCCATTTAGTGGGGGTAGAGCCTACTTGCAAGTCTCTCCGACCTTCACAAAAAAAGTTATTCAAGAATATCTCTTTCTCCTATGTGCTTTCATCCCTAACCCTAACCCTAACCCTTCCGAAAGTCGGAGAAGCTCAAGGATGGTACCGATCGATGCGCGCAACCCCATTTAGTGGGGGTAAAGCCTACTTGCAAGTCTCTCCGACCTTCACAAAAAAAGTTATTCAAGAATATCTCTTTCTCCTATGTGCTTTCATCCCTAACCCTAACCCTTCCGAAAGTCGGAGAAGCTCAAGGATGGTACCGATCGATGCGCGCTACCCCATTTAGTGGGGGTAGAGCCTACTTGCAAGTCTCTCCGACCTTCACAAAAAAAGTTATTCAAGAATATCTCTTTCTCCTATGTGCTTTCATCCCTAACCCTAACCCTAACCCTTCCGAAAGTCGGAGAAGCTCAAGGATGGTACCGATCGATGCGCGCTACCCCATTTAGTGGGGGTAGAGCCTACTTGCAAGTCTCTCCGACCTTCACAAAAAAAGTTATTCAAGAATATCTCTTTCTCCTATGTGCTTTCATCCCTAACCCTAACCCTAACCCTTCCGAAAGTCGGAGAAGCTCAAGGATGGTACCGATCGATGCGCGCTACCCCATTTAGTGGGGGTAGAGCCTACTTGCAAGTCTCTCCGACCTTCACAAAAAAAGTTATTCAAGAATATCTCTTTCTCCTATGTGCTTTCATCCCTAACCCTAACCCTAACCCTTCCGAAAGTCGGAGAAGCTCAAGGATGGTACTGATCGATGCGCGCTACCCCATTTAGTGGGGGTAGAGCCTACTTGCAAGTCTCTCCGACCTTCACAAAAAAAGTTATTCAAGAATATCTCTTTCTCCTATGTGCTTTCATCCCTAACCCTAACCCTAACCCTTCCGAAAGTCGGAGAAGCTCAAGGATGGTACTGATCGATGCGCGCAACCCCATTTAGTGGGGGTTGAGCCTACTTGCAAGTCTCTCCGACCTTCACAAAAAAAGTTATTCAAGAATATCTCCTCAGATTTGGGGGAATTTCGTCGGTCGACCTCTTCCGAAGGTCGTACAAGCTCGGGGATGGTACCAATCGATCCGCAGGACCCAAATTAGTCCAGATGCAACCACTTTCCAAGTCTCTCCGACCTTCACAAAAAAAGTTATTCAAGAATATCTCTTTCTCCTATGTGCTTTCATCCCTAACCCTAACCCTAACCCTTCCGAAAGTCGGAGAAGCTCAAGGATGGTACCGATCGATGCGCGCTACCCCATTTAGTGGGGGTAGAGCCTACTTGCAAGTCTCTCCGACCTTCACAAAAAAAGTTATTCAAGAATATCTCTTTCTCCTATGTGCTTTCATCCCTAACCCTAACCCTAACCCTTCCGAAAGTCGGAGAAGCTCAAGGATGGTACCGATCGATGCGCGCAACCCCATTTAGTGGGGGTAGAGCCTACTTGCAAGTCTCTCCGACCTTCACAAAAAAAGTTATTCAAGAATATCTCCTCAGATTTGGGGGAATTTCGTCGGTCGACCTCTTCCGAAGGTCGTACAAGCTCGGGGATGGTACCAATCGATCCGCAGGACCCAAATTAGTCCAGATGCAACCACTTTCCAAGTCTCTCCGACCTTCACAAAAAAAGTTATTCAAGAATATCTCTTTCTCCTATGTGCTTTCATCCCTAACCCTAACCCTTCCGAAAGTCGGAGAAGCTCAAGGATGGTACCGATCGATGCGCGCTACCCCATTTAGTGGGGGTAGAGCCTACTTGCAAGTTTCTCCGACCTTCACAAAAAAAGTTATTCAAGAATATCTCCTCAGATTTGGGGGAATTTCGTCGGTCGACCTCTTCCGAAGGTCGTACAAGCTCGGGGATGGTACCAATCGATCCGCAGGACCCAAATTAGTCCAGATGCAACCACTTTCCAAGTCTCTCCGACCTTCACAAAAAAAGTTATTCAAGAATATCTCTTTCTCCTATGTGCTTTCATCCCTAACCCTAACCCTAACCCTTCCGAAAGTCGGAGAAGCTCAAGGATGGTACCGATCGATGCGCGCTACCCCATTTAGTGGGGGTAGAGCCTACTTGCAAGTCTCTCCGACCTTCACAAAAAAAGTTATTCAAGAATATCTCTTTCTCCTATGTGCTTTCATCCCTAACCCTAACCCTAACCCTTCCGAAAGTCGGAGAAGCTCAAGGATGGTACCGATCGATGCGCGCTACCCCATTTAGTGGGGGTAGAGCCTACTTGCAAGTCTCTCCGACCTTCACAAAAAAAGTTATTCAAGAATATCTCTTTCTCCTATGTGCTTTCATCCCTAACCCTAACCCTAACCCTTCCGAAAGTCGGAGAAGCTCAAGGATGGTACCGATCGATGCGCGCAACCCCATTTAGTGGGGGTAAAGCCTACTTGCAAGTCTCTCCGACCTTCACAAAAAAAGTTATTCAAGAATATCTCTTTCTCCTATGTGCTTTCATCCCTAACCCTAACCCTTCCGAAAGTCGGAGAAGCTCAAGGATGGTACCGATCGATGCGCGCTACCCCATTTAGTGGGGGTAGAGCCTACTTGCAAGTCTCTCCGACCTTCACAAAAAAAGTTATTCAAGAATATCTCTTTCTCCTATGTGCTTTCATCCCTAACCCTAACCCTAACCCTTCCGAAAGTCGGAGAAGCTCAAGGATGGTACCGATCGATGCGCGCTACCCCATTTAGTGGGGGTAGAGCCTACTTGCAAGTCTCTCCGACCTTCACAAAAAAAGTTATTCAAGAATATCTCTTTCTCCTATGTGCTTTCATCCCTAACCCTAACCCTAACCCTTCCGAAAGTCGGAGAAGCTCAAGGATGGTACCGATCGATGCGCGCTACCCCATTTAGTGGGGGTAGAGCCTACTTGCAAGTCTCTCCGACCTTCACAAAAAAAGTTATTCAAGAATATCTCTTTCTCCTATGTGCTTTCATCCCTAACCCTAACCCTAACCCTTCCGAAAGTCGGAGAAGCTCAAGGATGGTACTGATCGATGCGCGCTACCCCATTTAGTGGGGGTAGAGCCTACTTGCAAGTCTCTCCGACCTTCACAAAAAAAGTTATTCAAGAATATCTCTTTCTCCTATGTGCTTTCATCCCTAACCCTAACCCTAACCCTTCCGAAAGTCGGAGAAGCTCAAGGATGGTACTGATCGATGCGCGCAACCCCATTTAGTGGGGGTAGAGCCTACTTGCAAGTCTCTCCGACCTTCACAAAAAAAGTTATTCAAGAATATCTCCTCAGATTTTGGGGGAATTTCGTCGGTCGACCTCTTCCGAAGGTCGTACAAGCTCGGGGATGGTACCAATCGATCTGCAGGACCCAAATTAGTCCAGATGCAACCACTTTCCAAGTCTCTCCGACCTTCACAAAAAAAGTTATTCAAGAATATCTCTTTCTCCTATGTGCTTTCATCCCTAACCCTAACCCTAACCCTTCCGAAAGTCGGAGAAGCTCAAGGATGGTACCGATCGATGCGCGCTACCCCATTTAGTGGGGGTAGAGCCTACTTGCAAGTCTCTCCGACCTTCACAAAAAAAGTTATTCAAGAATATCTCTTTCTCCTATGTGCTTTCATCCCTAACCCTAACCCTAACCCTTCCGAAAGTCGGAGAAGCTCAAGGATGGTACCGATCGATGCGCGCAACCCCATTTAGTGGGGGTAGAGCCTACTTGCAAGTCTCTCCGACCTTCACAAAAAAAGTTATTCAAGAATATCTCCTCAGATTTGGGGGAATTTCGTCGGTCGACCTCTTCCGAAGGTCGTACAAGCTCGGGGATGGTACCAATCGATCCGCAGGACCCAAATTAGTCCAGATGCAACCACTTTCCAAGTCTCTCCGACCTTCACAAAAAAAGTTATTCAAGAATATCTCTTTCTCCTATGTGCTTTCATCCCTAACCCTAACCCTAACCCTTCCGAAAGTCGGAGAAGCTCAACGATGGTACCGATCGATGCGCGCTACCCCATTTAGTGGGGGTAGAGCCTACTTGCAAGTCTCTCCGACCTTCACAAAAAAAGTTATTCAAGAATATCTCTTTCTCCTATGTGCTTTCATCCCTAACCCTAACCCTAACCCTTCCGAAAGTCGGAGAAGCTCAAGGATGGTACCGATCGATGCGCGCAACCCCATTTAGTGGGGGTAGAGCCTACTTGCAAGTCTCTCCGACCTTTACAAAAAAAGTTATTCAAGAATATCTCCTCAGATTTGGGGGAATTTCGTCGGTCGACCTCTTCCGAAGGTCGTACAAGCTCGGGGATGGTACCAATCGATCCGCAGGACCCAAATTAGTCCAGATGCAACCACTTTTCAAGTCTCTCCGACCTTCACAAAAAAAGTTATTCAAGAATATCTCTTTCTCCTATGTGCTTTCATCCCTAACCCTAACCCTAACCCTTCCGAAAGTCGGAGAAGCTCAAGGATGGTACCGATCGATGCGCGCTACCCCATTTAGTGGGGGTAGAGCCTACTTGCAAGTCTCTCCGACCTTCACAAAAAAAGTTATTCAAGAATATCTCTTTCTCCTATGTGCTTTCATCCCTAACCCTAACCCTAACCCTTCCGAAAGTCGGAGAAGCTCAAGGATGGTACTGATCGATGCGCGCAACCCCATTTAGTGGGGGTTGAGCCTACTTGCAAGTCTCTCCGACCTTCACAAAAAAAGTTATTCAAGAATATCTCCTCAGATTTGGGGGAATTTCGTCGGTCGACCTCTTCCGAAGGTCGTACAAGCTCGGGGATGGTACCAATCGATCCGCAGGACCCAAATTAGTCCAGATGCAACCACTTTCCAAGTCTCTCCGACCTTCACAAAAAAAGTTATTCAAGAATATCTCTTTCTCCTATGTGCTTTCATCCCTAACCCTAACCCTAACCCTTCCGAAAGTCGGAGAAGCTCAAGGATGGTACCGATCGATGCGCGCTACCCCATTTAGTGGGGGTAGAGCCTACTTTCAAGTCTCTCCGACCTTCACAAAAAAAGTTATTCAAGAATATCTCTTTCTCCTATGTGCTTTCATCCCTAACCCTAACCCTAACCCTTCCGAAAGTCGGAGAAGCTCAAGGATGGTACCGATCGATGCGCGCAACCCCATTTAGTGGGGGTAGAGCCTACTTGCAAGTCTCTCCGACCTTCACAAAAAAAGTTATTCAAGAATATCTCCTCAGATTTGGGGGAATTTCGTCGGTCGACCTCTTCCGAAGGTCGTACAAGCTCGGGGATGGTACCAATCGATCCGCAGGACCCAAATTAGTCCAGATGCAACCACTTTCCAAGTCTCTCCGACCTTCACAAAAAAAGTTATTCAAGAATATCTCTTTCTCCTATGTGCTTTCATCCCTAACCCTAACCCTAACCCTTCCGAAAGTCGGAGAAGCTCAAGGATGGTACCGATCGATGCGCGCTACCCCATTTAGTGGGGGTAGAGCCTACTTGCAAGTTTCTCCGACCTTCACAAAAAAAGTTATTCAAGAATATCTCCTCAGATTTGGGGGAATTTCGTCGGTCGACCTCTTCCGAAGGTCGTACAAGCTCGGGGATGGTACCAATCGATCCGCAGGACCCAAATTAGTCCAGATGCAACCACTTTCCAAGTCTCTCCGACCTTCACAAAAAAAGTTATTCAAGAATATCTCTTTCTCCTATGTGCTTTCATCCCTAACCCTAACCCTAACCCTTCCGAAAGTCGGAGAAGCTCAAGGATGGTACCGATCGATGCGCGCTACCCCATTTAGTGGGGGTAGAGCCTACTTGCAAGTCTCTCCGACCTTCACAAAAAAAGTTATTCAAGAATATCTCTTTCTCCTATGTGCTTTCATCCCTAACCCTAACCCTAACCCTTCCGAAAGTCGGAGAAGCTCAAGGATGGTACCGATCGATGCGCGCTACCCCATTTAGTGGGGGTAGAGCCTACTTGCAAGTCTCTCCGACCTTCACAAAAAAAGTTATTCAAGAATATCTCTTTCTCCTATGTGCTTTCATCCCTAACCCTAACCCTAACCCTTCCGAAAGTCGGAGAAGCTCAAGGATGGTACCGATCGATGCGCGCAACCCCATTTAGTGGGGGTAGAGCCTACTTGCAAGTCTCTCCGACCTTCACAAAAAAAGTTATTCAAGAATATCTCTTTCTCCTATGTGCTTTCATCCCTAACCCTAACCCTAACCCTTCCGAAAGTCGGAGAAGCTCAAGGATGGTACCGATCGATGCGCGCTACCCCATTTAGTGGGGGTAGAGCCTACTTGCAAGTCTCTCCGACCTTCACAAAAAAAGTTATTCAAGAATATCTCTTTCTCCTATGTGCTTTCATCCCTAACCCTAACCCTAACCCTTCCGAAAGTCGGAGAAGCTCAAGGATGGTACCGATCGATGCGCGCTACCCCATTTAGTGGGGGTAGAGCCTACTTGCAAGTCTCTCCGACCTTCACAAAAAAAGTTATTCAAGAATATCTCTTTCTCCTATGTGCTTTCATCCCTAACCCTAACCCTAACCCTTCCGAAAGTCGGAGAAGCTCAAGGATGGTACCGATCGATGCGCGCTACCCCATTTAGTGGGGGTAGAGCCTACTTGCAAGTCTCTCCGACCTTCACAAAAAAAGTTATTCAAGAATATCTCTTTCTCCTATGTGCTTTCATCCCTAACCCTAACCCTAACCCTTCCGAAAGTCGGAGAAGCTCAAGGATGGTACTGATCGATGCGCGCTACCCCATTTAGTGGGGGTAGAGCCTACTTGCAAGTCTCTCCGACCTTCACAAAAAAAGTTATTCAAGAATATCTCTTTCTCCTATGTGCTTTCATCCCTAACCCTAACCCTAACCCTTCCGAAAGTCGGAGAAGCTCAAGGATGGTACTGATCGATGCGCGCAACCCCATTTAGTGGGGGTAGAGCCTACTTGCAAGTCTCTCCGACCTTCACAAAAAAAGTTATTCAAGAATATCTCCTCAGATTTTGGGGGAATTTCGTCGGTCGACCTCTTCCGAAGGTCGTACAAGCTCGGGGATGGTACCAATCGATCTGCAGGACCCAAATTAGTCCAGATGCAACCACTTTCCAAGTCTCTCCGACCTTCACAAAAAAAGTTATTCAAGAATATCTCTTTCTCCTATGTGCTTTCATCCCTAACCCTAACCCTAACCCTTCCGAAAGTCGGAGAAGCTCAAGGATGGTACCGATCGATGCGCGCTACCCCATTTAGTGGGGGTAGAGCCTACTTGCAAGTCTCTCCGACCTTCACAAAAAAAGTTATTCAAGAATATCTCTTTCTCCTATGTGCTTTCATCCCTAACCCTAACCCTAACCCTTCCGAAAGTCGGAGAAGCTCAAGGATGGTACCGATCGATGCGCGCAACCCCATTTAGTGGGGGTAGAGCCTACTTGCAAGTCTCTCCGACCTTCACAAAAAAAGTTATTCAAGAATATCTCCTCAGATTTGGGGGAATTTCGTCGGTCGACCTCTTCCGAAGGTCGTACAAGCTCGGGGATGGTACCAATCGATCCGCAGGACCCAAATTAGTCCAGATGCAACCACTTTCCAAGTCTCTCCGACCTTCACAAAAAAAGTTATTCAAGAATATCTCTTTCTCCTATGTGCTTTCATCCCTAACCCTAACCCTAACCCTTCCGAAAGTCGGAGAAGCTCAACGATGGTACCGATCGATGCGCGCTACCCCATTTAGTGGGGGTAGAGCCTACTTGCAAGTCTCTCCGACCTTCACAAAAAAAGTTATTCAAGAATATCTCTTTCTCCTATGTGCTTTCATCCCTAACCCTAACCCTAACCCTTCCGAAAGTCGGAGAAGCTCAAGGATGGTACCGATCGATGCGCGCAACCCCATTTAGTGGGGGTAGAGCCTACTTGCAAGTCTCTCCGACCTTTACAAAAAAAGTTATTCAAGAATATCTCCTCAGATTTGGGGGAATTTCGTCGGTCGACCTCTTCCGAAGGTCGTACAAGCTCGGGGATGGTACCAATCGATCCGCAGGACCCAAATTAGTCCAGATGCAACCACTTTTCAAGTCTCTCCGACCTTCACAAAAAAAGTTATTCAAGAATATCTCTTTCTCCTATGTGCTTTCATCCCTAACCCTAACCCTAACCCTTCCGAAAGTCGGAGAAGCTCAAGGATGGTACCGATCGATGCGCGCTACCCCATTTAGTGGGGGTAGAGCCTACTTGCAAGTCTCTCCGACCTTCACAAAAAAAGTTATTCAAGAATATCTCTTTCTCCTATGTGCTTTCATCCCTAACCCTAACCCTAACCCTTCCGAAAGTCGGAGAAGCTCAAGGATGGTACCGATCGATGCGCGCAACCCCATTTAGTGGGGGTAGAGCCTACTTGCAAGTCTCTCCGACCTTCACAAAAAAAGTTATTCAAGAATATCTCCTCAGATTTGGGGGAATTTCGTCGGTCGACCTCTTCCGAAGGTCGTACAAGCTCGGGGATGGTACCAATCGATCCGCAGGACCCAAATTAGTCCAGATGCAACCACTTTCCAAGTCTCTCCGACCTTCACAAAAAAAGTTATTCAAGAATATCTCTTTCTCCTATGTGCTTTCATCCCTAACAATAACCCTAACCCTTCCGAAAGTCGGAGAAGCTCAACGATGGTACCGATCGATGCGCGCTACCCCATTTAGTGGGGGTAGAGCCTACTTGCAAGTCTCTCCGACCTTCACAAAAAAAGTTATTCAAGAATATCTCTTTCTCCTATGTGCTTTCATCCCTAACCCTAACCCTAACCCTTCCGAAAGTCGGAGAAGCTCAAGGATGGTACCGATCGATGCGCGCAACCCCATTTAGTGGGGGTAGAGCCTACTTGCAAGTCTCTCCGACCTTTACAAAAAAAGTTATTCAAGAATATCTCCTCAGATTTGGGGGAATTTCGTCGGTCGACCTCTTCCGAAGGTCGTACAAGCTCGGGGATGGTACCAATCGATCCGCAGGACCCAAATTAGTCCAGATGCAACCACTTTCCAAGTCTCTCCGACCTTCACAAAAAAAGTTATTCAAGAATATCTCTTTCTCCTATGTGCTTTCATCCCTAACCCTAACCCTAACCCTTCCGAAAGTCGGAGAAGCTCAAGGATGGTACCGATCGATGCGCGCTACCCCATTTAGTGGGGGTAGAGCCTACTTGCAAGTCTCTCCGACCTTCACAAAAAAAGTTATTCAAGAATATCTCTTTCTCCTATGTGCTTTCATCCCTAACCCTAACCCTAACCCTTCCGAAAGTCGGAGAAGCTCAAGGATGGTACCGATCGATGCGCGCTACCCCATTTAGTGGGGGTAGAGCCTACTTGCAAGTCTCTCCGACCTTCACAAAAAAAGTTATTCAAGAATATCTCTTTCTCCTATGTGCTTTCATCCCTAACCCTAACCCTAACCCTTCCGAAAGTCGGAGAAGCTCAAGGATGGTACCGATCGATGCGCGCTACCCCATTTAGTGGGGGTAGAGCCTACTTGCAAGTCTCTCCGACCTTCACAAAAAAAGTTATTCAAGAATATCTCTTTCTCCTATGTGCTTTCATCCCTAACCCTAACCCTAACCCTTCCGAAAGTCGGAGAAGCTCAAGGATGGTACTGATCGATGCGCGCAACCCCATTTAGTGGGGGTAGAGCCTACTTGCAAGTCTCTCCGACCTTCACAAAAAAAGTTATTCAAGAATATCTCCTCAGATTTGGGGGAATTTCGTCGGTCGACCTCTTCCGAAGGTCGTACAAGCTCGGGGATGGTACCAATCGATCCGCAGGACCCAAATTAGTCCAGATGCAACCACTTTCCAAGTCTCTCCGACCTTCACAAAAAAAGTTATTCAAGAATATCTCTTTCTCCTATGTGCTTTCATCCCTAACCCTAACCCTAACCCTTCCGAAAGTCGGAGAAGCTCAAGGATGGTACCGATCGATGCGCGCTACCCCATTTAGTGGGGGTAGAGCCTACTTGCAAGTCTCTCCGACCTTCACAAAAAAAGTTATTCAAGAATATCTCTTTCTCCTATGTGCTTTCATCCCTAACCCTAACCCTAACCCTTCCGAAAGTCGGAGAAGCTCAAGGATGGTACCGATCGATGCGCGCTACCCCATTTAGTGGGGGTAGAGCCTACTTGCAAGTCTCTCCGACCTTCACAAAAAAAGTTATTCAAGAATATCTCTTTCTCCTATGTGCTTTCATCCCTAACCCTAACCCTAACCCTTCCGAAAGTCGGAGAAGCTCAAGGATGGTACTGATCGATGCGCGCTACCCCATTTAGTGGGGGTAGAGCCTACTTGCAAGTCTCTCCGACCTTCACAAAAAAAGTTATTCAAGAATATCTCTTTCTCCTATGTGCTTTCATCCCTAACCCTAACAATAACCCTTCCGAAAGTCGGAGAAGCTCAAGGATGGTACTGATCGATGCGCGCAACCCCATTTAGTGGGGGTAGAGCCTACTTGCAAGTCTCTCCGACCTTCACAAAAAAAGTTATTCAAGAATATCTCCTCAGATTTTGGGGGAATTTCGTCGGTCGACCTCTTCCGAAGGTCGTACAAGCTCGGGGATGGTACCAATCGATCTGCAGGACCCAAATTAGTCCAGATGCAACCACTTTCCAAGTCTCTCCGACCTTCACAAAAAAAGTTATTCAAGAATATCTCTTTCTCCTATGTGCTTTCATCCCTAACCCTAACCCTAACCCTTCCGAAAGTCGGAGAAGCTCAAGGATGGTACCGATCGATGCGCGCTACCCCATTTAGTGGGGGTAGAGCCTACTTGCAAGTCTCTCCGACCTTCACAAAACAAGTTATTCAAGAATATCTCTTTCTCCTATGTGCTTTCATCCCTAACCCTAACCCTAACCCTTCCGAAAGTCGGAGAAGCTCAAGGATGGTACCGATCGATGCGCGCTACCCCATTTAGTGGGGGTAGAGCCTACTTGCAAGTCTCTCCGACCTTCACAAAAAAAGTTATTCAAGAATATCTCTTTCTCCTATGTGCTTTCATCCCTAACCCTAACCCTAACCCTTCCGAAAGTCGGAGAAGCTCAAGGATGGTACCGATCGATGCGCGCTACCCCATTTAGTGGGGGTAGAGCCTACTTGCAAGTCTCTCCGACCTTCACAAAAAAAGTTATTCAAGAATATCTCTTTCTCCTTTGTGCTTTCATCCCTAACCCTAACCCTAACCCTTCCGAAAGTCGGAGAAGCTCAAGGATGGTACCGATCGATGCGCGCTACCCCATTTAGTGGGGGTAGAGCCTACTTGCAAGTCTCTCCGACCTTCACAAAAAAAGTTATTCAAGAATATCTCTTTCTCCTATGTGCTTTCATCCCTAACCCTAACCCTAACCCTTCCGAAAGTCGGAGAAGCTCAAGGATGGTACTGATCGATGCGCGCTACCCCATTTAGTGGGGGTAGAGCCTACTTGCAAGTCTCTCCGACCTTCACAAAAAAAGTTATTCAAGAATATCTCTTTCTCCTATGTGCTTTCATCCCTAACCCTAACAATAACCCTTCCGAAAGTCGGAGAAGCTCAAGGATGGTACTGATCGATGCGCGCAACCCCATTTAGTGGGGGTAGAGCCTACTTGCAAGTCTCTCCGACCTTCACAAAAAAAGTTATTCAAGAATATCTCCTCAGATTTTGGGGGAATTTCGTCGGTCGACCTCTTCCGAAGGTCGTACAAGCTCGGGGATGGTACCAATCGATCTGCAGGACCCAAATTAGTCCAGATGCAACCACTTTCCAAGTCTCTCCGACCTTCACAAAAAAAGTTATTCAAGAATATCTCTTTCTCCTATGTGCTTTCATCCCTAACCCTAACCCTAACCCTTCCGAAAGTCGGAGAAGCTCAAGGATGGTACCGATCGATGCGCGCTACCCCATTTAGTGGGGGTAGAGCCTACTTGCAAGTCTCTCCGACCTTCACAAAACAAGTTATTCAAGAATATCTCTTTCTCCTATGTGCTTTCATCCCTAACCCTAACCCTAACCCTTCCGAAAGTCGGAGAAGCTCAAGGATGGTACCGATCGATGCGCGCAACCCCATTTAGTGGGGGTAGAGCCTACTTGCAAGTCTCTCCGACCTTCACAAAAAAAGTTATTCAAGAATATCTCCTCAGATTTGGGGGAATTTCGTCGGTCGACCTCTTCCGAAGGTCGTACAAGCTCGGGGATGGTACCAATCGATCCGCAGGACCCAAATTAGTCCAGATGCAACCACTTTCCAAGTCTCTCCGACCTTCACAAAAAAAGTTATTCAAGAATATCTCTTTCTCCTATGTGCTTTCATCCCTAACCCTAACCCTAACCCTTCCGAAAGTCGGAGAAGCTCAAGGATGGTACCGATCGATGCGCGCTACCCCATTTAGTGGGGGTAGAGCCTACTTGCAAGTCTCTCCGACCTTCACAAAAAAAGTTATTCAAGAATATCTCCTCAGATTTGGGGGAATTTCGTCGGTCGACCTCTTCCGAAGGTCGTACAAGCTCGGGGATGGTACCAATCGATCCGCAGGACCCAAATTAGTCCAGATGCAACCACTTTCCAAGTCTCTCCGACCTTCACAAAAAAAGTTATTCAAGAATATCTCTTTCTCCTATGTGCTTTCATCCCTAACCCTAACCCTAACCCTTCCGAAAGTCGGAGAAGCTCAAGGATGGTACCGATCGATGCGCGCTACCCCATTTAGTGGGGGTAGAGCCTACTTGCAAGTCTCTCCGACCTTCACAAAAAAAGTTATTCAAGAATATCTCTTTCTCCTATGTGCTTTCATCCCTAACCCTAACCCTAACCCTTCCGAAAGTCGGAGAAGCTCAAGGATGGTACCGATCGATGCGCGCAACCCCATTTAGTGGGGGTAGAGCCTACTTGCAAGTCTCTCCGACCTTCACAAAAAAAGTTATTCAAGAATATCTCCTCAGATTTGGGGGAATTTCGTCGGTCGACCTCTTCCGAAGGTCGTACAAGCTCGGGGATGGTACCAATCGATCCGCAGGACCCAAATTAGTCCAGATGCAACCACTTTTCAAGTCTCTCCGACCTTCACAAAAAAAGTTATTCAAGAATATCTCTTTCTCCTATGTGCTTTCATCCCTAACCCTAACCCTAACCCTTCCGAAAGTCGGAGAAGCTCAAGGATGGTACCGATCGATGCGCGCTACCCCATTTAGTGGGGGTAGAGCCTACTTGCAAGTCTCTCCGACCTTCACAAAAAAAGTTATTCAAGAATATCTCTTTCTCCTATGTGCTTTCATCCCTAACCCTAACCCTAACCCTTCCGAAAGTCGGAGAAGCTCAAGGATGGTACCGATCGATGCGCGCTACCCCATTTAGTGGGGGTAGAGCCTACTTGCAAGTCTCTCCGACCTTCACAAAAAAAGTTATTCAAGAATATCTCTTTCTCCTATGTGCTTTCATCCCTAACCCTAACCCTAACCCTTCCGAAAGTCGGAGAAGCTCAAGGATGGTACCGATCGATGCGCGCTACCCCATTTAGTGGGGGTAGAGCCTACTTGCAAGTCTCTCCGACCTTCACAAAAAAAGTTATTCAAGAATATCTCTTTCTCCTATGTGCTTTCATCCCTAACCCTAACCCTAACCCTTCCGAAAGTCGGAGAAGCTCAAGGATGGTACTGATCGATGCGCGCAACCCCATTTAGTGGGGGTAGAGCCTACTTGCAAGTCTCTCCGACCTTCACAAAAAAAGTTATTCAAGAATATCTCCTCAGATTTGGGGGAATTTCGTCGGTCGACCTCTTCCGAAGGTCGTACAAGCTCGGGGATGGTACCAATCGATCCGCAGGACCCAAATTAGTCCAGATGCAACCACTTTCCAAGTCTCTCCGACCTTCACAAAAAAAGTTATTCAAGAATATCTCTTTCTCCTATGTGCTTTCATCCCTAACCCTAACCCTAACCCTTCCGAAAGTCGGAGAAGCTCAAGGATGGTACCGATCGATGCGCGCTACCCCATTTAGTGGGGGTAGAGCCTACTTGCAAGTCTCTCCGACCTTCACAAAAAAAGTTATTCAAGAATATCTCTTTCTCCTATGTGCTTTCATCCCTAACCCTAACCCTAACCCTTCCGAAAGTCGGAGAAGCTCAACGATGGTACCGATCGATGCGCGCTACCCCATTTAGTGGGGGTAGAGCCTACTTGCAAGTCTCTCCGACCTTCACAAAAAAAGTTATTCAAGAATATCTCTTTCTCCTATGTGCTTTCATCCCTAACCCTAACCCTAACCCTTCCG
This sequence comes from Limanda limanda, assembly GCF_963576545.1. Taxonomy (NCBI): domain Eukaryota; kingdom Metazoa; phylum Chordata; class Actinopteri; order Pleuronectiformes; family Pleuronectidae; genus Limanda; species Limanda limanda. The sequence goes on along the minus strand of NW_026870586.1, from coordinate 150,945 downwards.
AAAGTCGGAGAAGCTCAAGGATGGTACTGATCGATGCGCGTTACCCCATTTAGTGGGGGTAGAGCCTACTTGCAAGTCTCTCCGACCTTCACAAAAAAAGTTATTCAAGAATATCTCTTTCTCCTATGTGCTTTCATCCCTAACCCTAACCCTAACCCTTCCGAAAGTCGGAGAAGCTCAAGGATGGTACTGATCGATGCGCGCAACCCCATTTAGTGGGGGTAGAGCCTACTTGCAAGTCTCTCCGACCTTCACAAAAAAAGTTATTCAAGAATATCTCCTCAGATTTTGGGGGAATTTCGTCGGTCGACCTCTTCCGAAGGTCGTACAAGCTCGGGGATGGTACCAATCGATCTGCAGGACCCAAATTAGTCCAGATGCAACCACTTTCCAAGTCTCTCCGACCTTCACAAAAAAAGTTATTCAAGAATATCTCTTTCTCCTATGTGCTTTCATCCCTAACCCTAACCCTAACCCTTCCGAAAGTCGGAGAAGCTCAAGGATGGTACCGATCGATGCGCGCTACCCCATTTAGTGGGGGTAGAGCCTACTTGCAAGTCTCTCCGACCTTCACAAAAAAAGTTATTCAAGAATATCTCTTTCTCCTATGTGCTTTCATCCCTAACCCTAACCCTAACCCTTTCGAAAGTCGGAGAAGCTCAAGGATGGTACCGATCGATGCGCGCTACCCCATTTAGTGGGGGTAGAGCCTACTTGCAAGTCTCTCCGACCTTCACAAAAAAAGTTATTCAAGAATATCTCTTTCTCCTATGTGCTTTCATCCCTAACCCTAACCCTAACCCTTCCGAAAGTCGGAGAAGCTCAAGGATGGTACTGATCGATGCGCGCTACCCCATTTAGTGGGGGTAGAGCCTACTTGCAAGTCTCTCCGACCTTCACAAAAAAAGTTATTCAAGAATATCTCTTTCTCCTATGTGCTTTCATCCCTAACCCTAACCCTAACCCTTCCGAAAGTCGGAGAAGCTCAAGGATGGTACTGATCGATGCGCGCAACCCCATTTAGTGGGGGTAGAGCCTACTTGCAAGTCTCTCCGACCTTCACAAAAAAAGTTATTCAAGAATATCTCCTCAGATTTTGGGGGAATTTCGTCGGTCGACCTCTTCCGAAGGTCGTACAAGCTCGGGGATGGTACCAATCGATCTGCAGGACCCAAATTAGTCCAGATGCAACCACTTTCCAAGTCTCTCCGACCTTCACAAAAAAAGTTATTCAAGAATATCTCTTTCTCCTATGTGCTTTCATCCCTAACCCTAACCCTAACCCTTCCGAAAGTCGGAGAAGCTCAAGGATGGTACCGATCGATGCGCGCTACCCCATTTAGTGGGGGTAGAGCCTACTTGCAAGTCTCTCCGACCTTCACAAAAAAAGTTATTCAAGAATATCTCTTTCTCCTATGTGCTTTCATCCCTAACCCTAACCCTAACCCTTCCGAAAGTCGGAGAAGCTCAAGGATGGTACCGATCGATGCGCGCAACCCCATTTAGTGGGGGTAGAGCCTACTTGCAAGTCTCTCCGACCTTCACAAAAAAAGTTATTCAAGAATATCTCCTCAGATTTGGGGGAATTTCGTCGGTCGACCTCTTCCGAAGGTCGTACAAGCTCGGGGATGGTACCAATCGATCTGCAGGACCCAAATTAGTCCAGATGCAACCACTTTCCAAGTCTCTCCGACCTTCACAAAAAAAGTTATTCAAGAATATCTCTTTCTCCTATGTGCTTTCATCCCTAACCCTAACCCTAACCCTTCCGAAAGTCGGAGAAGCTCAAGGATGGTACCGATCGATGCGCGCTACCCCATTTAGTGGGGGTAGAGCCTACTTGCAAGTCTCTCCGACCTTCACAAAAAAAGTTATTCAAGAATATCTCCTCAGATTTGGGGGAATTTCGTCGGTCGACCTCTTCCGAAGGTCGTACAAGCTCAAGGATGGTACCAATCGATCCGCAGGACCCAAATTAGTCCAGATGCAACCACTTTCCAAGTCTCTCCGACCTTCACAAAAAAAGTTATTCAAGAATATCTCTTTCTCCTATGTGCTTTCATCCCTAACCCTAACCCTAACCCTTCCGAAAGTCGGAGAAGCTCAAGGATGGTACCGATCGATGCGCGCTACCCCATTTAGTGGGGGTAGAGCCTACTTGCAAGTCTCTCCGACCTTCACAAAAAAAGTTATTCAAGAATATCTCTTTCTCCTATGTGCTTTCATCCCTAACCCTAACCCTAACCCTTCCGAAAGTCGGAGAAGCTAAAGGATGGTACCGATCGATGTGCGCTACCCCATCTAGTGGGGGTAGAGCCTACTTGCAAGTCTCTCCGACCTTCACAAAAAAAGTTATTCAAGAATATCTCTTTCTCCTATGTGCTTTCATCCCTAACCCTAACCCTAACCCTTCCGAAAGTCGGAGAAGCTCAAAGATGGTACTGATCGATGCGCGCTACCCCATTTAGTGGGGGTAGAGCCTACTTGCAAGTCTCTCCGACCTTCACAAAAAAAGTTATTCAAGAATATCTCTTTCTCCTATGTGCTTTCATCCCTAACCCTAACCCTAACCCTTCCGAAAGTCGGAGAAGCTCAAGGATGGTACTGATCGATGCGCGCAACCCCATTTAGTGGGGGTAGAGCCTACTTGCAAGTCTCTCCGACCTTCACAAAAAAAGTTATTCAAGAATATCTCCTCAGATTTTGGGGGAATTTCGTCGGTCGACCTCTTCCGAAGGTCGTACAAGCTCGGGGATGGTACCAATCGATCTGCAGGACCCAAATTAGTCCAGATGCAACCACTTTCCAAGTCTCTCCGACCTTCACAAAAAAAGTTATTCAAGAATATCTCTTTCTCCTATGTGCTTTCATCCCTAACCCTAACCCTAACCCTTCCGAAAGTCGGAGAAGCTCAAGGATGGTACCGATCGATGCGCGCTACCCCATTTAGTGGGGGTAGAGCCTACTTGCAAGTCTCTCCGACCTTCACAAAAAAAGTTATTCAAGAATATCTCTTTCTCCTATGTGCTTTCATCCCTAACCCTAACCCTAACCCTTCCGAAAGTCGGAGAAGCTCAAGGATGGTACCGATCGATGCGCGCAACCCCATTTAGTGGGGGTAGAGCCTACTTGCAAGTCTCTCCGACCTTCACAAAAAAAGTTATTCAAGAATATCTCCTCAGATTTGGGGGAATTTCGTCGGTCGACCTCTTCCGAAGGTCGTACAAGCTCGGGGATGGTACCAATCGATCCGCAGGACCCAAATTAGTCCAGATGCAACCACTTTACAAGTCTCTCCGACCTTCACAAAAAAAGTTATTCAAGAATATCTCTTTCTCCTATGTGCTTTCATCCCTAACCCTAACCCTAACCCTTCCGAAAGTCGGAGAAGCTCAAGGATGGTACCGATCGATGCGCGCTACCCCATTTAGTGGGGGTAGAGCCTACTTGCAAGTCTCTCCGACCTTCACAAAAAAAGTTATTCAAGAATATCTCTTTCTCCTATGTGCTTTCATCCCTAACCCTAACCCTAACCCTTCCGAAAGTCGGAGAAGCTCAAGGATGGTACCGATCGATGCGCGCTACCCCATTTAGTGGGGGTAGAGCCTACTTGCAAGTCTCTCCGACCTTCACAAAAAAAGTTATTCAAGAATATCTCTTTCTCCTATGTGCTTTCATCCCTAACCCTAACCCTAACCCTTCCGAAAGTCGGAGAAGCTCAAGGATGGTACCGATCGATGCGCGCTACCCCATTTAGTGGGGGTAGAGCCTACTTGCAAGTCTCTCCGACCTTCACAAAAAAAGTTATTCAAGAATATCTCTTTCTCCTATGTGCTTTCATCCCTAACCCTAACCCTAACCCTTCCGAAAGTCGGAGAAGCTCAAGGATGGTACCGATCGATGCGTGCAACCCCATTTAGTGGGGGTAGAGCCTACTTGCAAGTCTCTCCGACCTTCACAAAAAAAGTTATTCAAGAATATCTCTTTCTCCTATGTGCTTTCATCCCTAACCCTAACCCTAACCCTTCCGAAAGTCGGAGAAGCTCAAGGATGGTACTGATCGATGCGTGCAACCCCATTTAGTGGGGGTAGAGCCTACTTGCAAGTCTCTCCGACCTTCACAAAAAAAGTTATTCAAGAATATCTCCTCAGATTTGGGGGAATTTCGTCGGTCGACCTCTTCCGAAGGTCGTACAAGCTCGGGGATGGTACCAATCGATCCGCAGGACCCAAATTAGTCCAGATGCAACCACTTTCCAAGTCTCTCCGACCTTCACAAAAAAAGTTATTCAAGAATATCTCTTTCTCCTATGTGCTTTCATCCCTAACCCTAACCCTAACCCTTCCGAAAGTCGGAGAAGCTCAAGGATGGTACCGATCGATGCGCGCTACCCCATTTAGTGGGGGTAGAGCCTACTTGCAAGTCTCTCCGACCTTCACAAAAAAAGTTATTCAAGAATATCTCTTTCTCCTATGTGCTTTCATCCCTAACCCTAACCCTAACCCTTCCGAAAGTCGGAGAAGCTCAAGGATGGTACCGATCGATGCGCGCAACCCCATTTAGTGGGGGTAGAGCCTACTTGCAAGTCTCTCCGACCTTCACAAAAAAAGTTATTCAAGAATATCTCCTCAGATTTTGGGGGAATTTCGTCGGTCGACCTCTTCCGAAGGTCGTACAAGCTCGGGGATGGTACCAATCGATCTGCAGGACCCAAATTAGTCCAGATGCAACCACTTTCCAAGTCTCTCCGACCTTCACAAAAAAAGTTATTCAAGAATATCTCTTTCTCCTATGTGCTTTCATCCCTAACCCTAACCCTAACCCTTCCGAAAGTCGGAGAAGCTCAAGGATGGTACCGATCGATGCGCGCTACCCCATTTAGTGGGGGTAGAGCCTACTTGCAAGTCTCTCCGACCTTCACAAAAAAAGTTATTCAAGAATATCTCTTTCTCCTATGTGCTTTCATCCCTAACCCTAACCCTAACCCTTCCGAAAGTCGGAGAAGCTCAAGGATGGTACTGATCGATGCGCGCAACCCCATTTAGTGGGGGTAGAGCCTACTTGCAAGTCTCTCCGACCTTCACAAAAAAAGTTATTCAAGAATATCTCCTCAGATTTTGGGGGAATTTCGTCGGTCGACCTCTTCCGAAGGTCGTACAAGCTCGGGGATGGTACCAATCGATCTGCAGGACCCAAATTAGTCCAGATGCAACCACTTTCCAAGTCTCTCCGACCTTCACAAAAAAAGTTATTCAAGAATATCTCTTTCTCCTATGTGCTTTCATCCCTAACCCTAACCCTAACCCTTCCGAAAGTCGGAGAAGCTCAAGGATGGTACCGATCGATGCGCGCTACCCCATTTAGTGGGGGTAGAGCCTACTTGCAAGTCTCTCCGACCTTCACAAAAAAAGTTATTCAAGAATATCTCTTTCTCCTATGTGCTTTCATCCCTAACCCTAACCCTAACCCTTCCGAAAGTCGGAGAAGCTCAAGGATGGTACCGATCGATGCGCGCAACCCCATTTAGTGGGGGTAGAGCCTACTTGCAAGTCTCTCCGACCTTCACAAAAAAAGTTATTCAAGAATATCTCCTCAGATTTGGGGGAATTTCGTCGGTCGACCTCTTCCGAAGGTCGTACAAGCTCGGGGATGGTACCAATCGATCCGCAGGACCCAAATTAGTCCAGATGCAACCACTTTACAAGTCTCTCCGACCTTCACAAAAAAAGTTATTCAAGAATATCTCTTTCTCCTATGTGCTTTCATCCCTAACCCTAACCCTAACCCTTCCGAAAGTCGGAGAAGCTCAAGGATGGTACCGATCGATGCGCGCTACCCCATTTAGTGGGGATAGAGCCTACTTGCAAGTCTCTCCGACCTTCACAAAAAAAGTTATTCAAGAATATCTCTTTCTCCTATGTGCTTTCATCCCTAACCCTAACCCTAACCCTTCCGAAAGTCGGAGAAGCTCAAGGATGGTACCGATCGATGCGCGCTACCCCATTTAGTGGGGGTAGAGCCTACTTGCAAGTCTCTCCGACCTTCACAAAAAAAGTTATTCAAGAATATCTCTTTCTCCTATGTGCTTTCATCCCTAACCCTAACCCTAACCCTTCCGAAAGTCGGAGAAGCTCAAGGATGGTACCGATCGATGCGCGCTACCCCATTTAGTGGGGGTAGAGCCTACTTGCAAGTCTCTCCGACCTTCACAAAAAAAGTTATTCAAGAATATCTCTTTCTCCTATGTGCTTTCATCCCTAACCCTAACCCTAACCCTTCCGAAAGTCGGAGAAGCTCAAGGATGGTACTGATCGATGCGCGCAACCCCATTTAGTGGGGGTAGAGCCTACTTGCAAGTCTCTCCGACCTTCACAAAAAAAGTTATTCAAGAATATCTCCTCAGATTTGGGGGAATTTCGTCGGTCGACCTCTTCCGAAGGTCGTACAAGCTCGGGGATGGTACCAATCGATCCGCAGGACCCAAATTAGTCCAGATGCAACCACTTTCCAAGTCTCTCCGACCTTCACAAAAAAAGTTATTCAAGAATATCTCTTTCTCCTATGTGCTTTCATCCCTAACCCTAACCCTAACCCTTCCGAAAGTCGGAGAAGCTCAAGGATGGTACCGATCGATGCGCGCTACCCCATTTAGTGGGGGTAGAGCCTACTTGCAAGTCTCTCCGACCTTCACAAAAAAAGTTATTCAAGAATATCTCTTTCTCCTATGTGCTTTCATCCCTAACCCTAACCCTAACCCTTCCGAAAGTCGGAGAAGCTCAAGGATGGTACCGATCGATGCGCGCAACCCCATTTAGTGGGGGTAGAGCCTACTTGCAAGTCTCTCCGACCTTCACAAAAAAAGTTATTCAAGAATATCTCCTCAGATTTTGGGGGAATTTCGTCGGTCGACCTCTTCCGAAGGTCGTACAAGCTCGGGGATGGTACCAATCGATCTGCAGGACCCAAATTAGTCCAGATGCAACCACTTTCCAAGTCTCTCCGACCTTCACAAAAAAAGTTATTCAAGAATATCTCTTTCTCCTATGTGCTTTCATCCCTAACCCTAACCCTAACCCTTCCGAAAGTCGGAGAAGCTCAAGGATGGTACCGATCGATGCGCGCTACCCCATTTAGTGGGGGTAGAGCCTACTTGCAAGTCTCTCCGACCTTCACAAAAAAAGTTATTCAAGAATATCTCTTTCTCCTATGTGCTTTCATCCCTAACCCTTCCGAAAGTCGGAGAAGCTCAAGGATGGTACCGATCGATGCGCGCAACCCCATTTAGTGGGGGTAGAGCCTACTTGCAAGTCTCTCCGACCTTCACAAAAAAAGTTATTCAAGAATATCTCCTCAGATTTGGGGGAATTTCGTCGGTCGACCTCTTCCGAAGGTCGTACAAGCTCGGGGATGGTACCAATCGATCCGCAGGACCCAAATTAGTCCAGATGCAACCACTTTCCAAGTCTCTCCGACCTTCACAAAAAAAGTTATTCAAGAATATCTCTTTCTCCTATGTGCTTTCATCCCTAACCCTAACCCTAACCCTTCCGAAAGTCGGAGAAGCTCAAGGATGGTACCGATCGATGCGCGCTACCCCATTTAGTGGGGGTAGAGCCTACTTGCAAGTCTCTCCGACCTTCACAAAAAAAGTTATTCAAGAATATCTCCTCAGATTTGGGGGAATTTCGTCGGTCGACCTCTTCCGAAGGTCGTACAAGCTCGGGGATGGTACCAATCGATCCGCAGGACCCAAATTAGTCCAGATGCAACCACTTTCCAAGTCTCTCCGACCTTCACAAAAAAAGTTATTCAAGAATATCTCTTTCTCCTATGTGCTTTCATCCCTAACCCTAACCCTAACCCTTCCGAAAGTCGGAGAAGCTCAAGGATGGTACCGATCGATGCGCGCTACCCCATTTAGTGGGGGTAGAGCCTACTTGCAAGTCTCTCCGACCTTCACAAAAAAAGTTATTCAAGAATATCTCTTTCTCCTATGTGCTTTCATCCCTAACCCTAACCCTAACCCTTCCGAAAGTCGGAGAAGCTCAAGGATGGTACCGATCGATGCGCGCTACCCCATTTAGTGGGGGTAGAGCCTACTTGCAAGTCTCTCCGACCTTCACAAAAAAAGTTATTCAAGAATATCTCTTTCTCCTATGTGCTTTCATCCCTAACCCTAACCCTAACCCTTCCGAAAGTCGGAGAAGCTCAAGGATGGTACTGATCGATGCGCGCTACCCCATTTAGTGGGGGTAGAGCCTACTTGCAAGTCTCTCCAACCTTCACAAAAAAAGTTATTCAAGAATATCTCTTTCTCCTATGTGCTTTCATCCCTAACCCTAACCCTAACCCTTCCGAAAGTCGGAGAAGCTCAAGGATGGTACTGATCGATGCGCGCAACCCCATTTAGTGGGGGTAGAGCCTACTTGCAAGTCTCTCCGACCTTCACAAAAAAAGTTATTCAAGAATATCTCCTCAGATTTTGGGGGAATTTCGTCGGTCGACCTCTTCCGAAGGTCGTACAAGCTCGGGGATGGTACCAATCGATCTGCAGGACCCAAATTAGTCCAGATGCAACCACTTTCCAAGTCTCTCCGACCTTCACAAAAAAAGTTATTCAAGAATATCTCTTTCTCCTATGTGCTTTCATCCCTAACCCTAACCCTAACCCTTCCGAAAGTCGGAGAAGCTCAAGGATGGTACCGATCGATGCGCGCTACCCCATTTAGTGGGGGTAGAGCCTACTTGCAAGTCTCTCCGACCTTCACAAAAAAAGTTATTCAAGAATATCTCTTTCTCCTATGTGCTTTCATCCCTAACCCTAACCCTAACCCTTCCGAAAGTCGGAGAAGCTCAAGGATGGTACCGATCGATGCGCGCAACCCCATTTAGTGGGGGTAGAGCCTACTTGCAAGTCTCTCCGACCTTCACAAAAAAAGTTATTCAAGAATATCTCCTCAGATTTGGGGGAATTTCGTCGGTCGACCTCTTCCGAAGGTCGTACAAGCTCGGGGATGGTACCAATCGATCCGCAGGACCCAAATTAGTCCAGATGCAACCACTTTACAAGTCTCTCCGACCTTCACAAAAAAAGTTATTCAAGAATATCTCTTTCTCCTATGTGCTTTCATCCCTAACCCTAACCCTAACCCTTCCGAAAGTCGGAGAAGCTCAAGGATGGTACCGATCGATGCGCGCTACCCCATTTAGTGGGGGTAGAGCCTACTTGCAAGTCTCTCCGACCTTCACAAAAAAAGTTATTCAAGAATATCTCTTTCTCCTATGTGCTTTCATCCCTAACCCTAACCCTAACCCTTCCGAAAGTCGGAGAAGCTCAAGGATGGTACCGATCGATGCGCGCTACCCCATTTAGTGGGGGTAGAGCCTACTTGCAAGTCTCTCCGACCTTCACAAAAAAAGTTATTCAAGAATATCTCTTTCTCCTATGTGCTTTCATCCCTAACCCTAACCCTAACCCTTCCGAAAGTCGGAGAACCTCAAGGATGGTACCGATCGATGCGCGCTACCCCATTTAGTGGGGGTAGAGCCTACTTGCAAGTCTCTCCGACCTTCACAAAAAAAGTTATTCAAGAATATCTCTTTCTCCTATGTGCTTTCATCCCTAACCCTAACCCTAACCCTTCCGAAAGTCGGAGAAGCTCAAGGATGGTACTGATCGATGCGCGCAACCCCATTTAGTGGGGGTAGAGCCTACTTGCAAGTCTCTCCGACCTTCACAAAAAAAGTTATTCAAGAATATCTCCTCAGATTTGGGGGAATTTCGTCGGTCGACCTCTTCCGAAGGTCGTACAAGCTCGGGGATGGTACCAATCGATCCGCAGGACCCAAATTAGTCCAGATGCAACCACTTTCCAAGTCTCTCCGACCTTCACAAAAAAAGTTATTCAAGAATATCTCTTTCTCCTATGTGCTTTCATCCCTAACCCTAACCCTAACCCTTCCGAAAGTCGGAGAAGCTCAAGGATGGTACCGATCGATGCGCGCTACCCCATTTAGTGGGGGTAGAGCCTACTTGCAAGTCTCTCCGACCTTCACAAAAAAAGTTATTCAAGAATATCTCTTTCTCCTATGTGCTTTCATCCCTAACCCTAACCCTAACCCTTCCGAAAGTCGGAGAAGCTCAAGGATGGTACCGATCGATGCGCGCTACCCCATTTAGTGGGGGTAGAGCCTACTTGCAAGTCTCTCCGACCTTCACAAAAAAAGTTATTCAAGAATATCTCTTTCTCCTATGTGCTTTCATCCCTAACCCTAACCCTAACCCTTCCGAAAGTCGGAGAAGCTCAAGGATGGTACTGATCGATGCGCGTTACCCCATTTAGTGGGGGTAGAGCCTACTTGCAAGTCTCTCCGACCTTCACAAAAAAAGTTATTCAAGAATATCTCTTTCTCCTATGTGCTTTCATCCCTAACCCTAACCCTAACCCTTCCGAAAGTCGGAGAAGCTCAAGGATGGTACCGATCGATGCGCGCTACCCCATTTAGTGGGGGTAGAGCCTACTTGCAAGTCTCTCCGACCTTCACAAAAAAAGTTATTCAAGAATATCTCTTTCTCCTATGTGCTTTCATCCCTAACCCTAACCCTAACCCTTCCGAAAGTCGGAGAAGCTCAAGGATGGTACTGATCGATGCGCGCTACCCCATTTAGTGGGGGTAGAGCCTACTTGCAAGTCTCTCCAACCTTCACAAAAAAAGTTATTCAAGAATATCTCTTTCTCCTATGTGCTTTCATCCCTAACCCTAACCCTAACCCTTCCGAAAGTCGGAGAAGCTCAAGGATGGTACTGATCGATGCGCGCAACCCCATTTAGTGGGGGTAGAGCCTACTTGCAAGTCTCTCCGACCTTCACAAAAAAAGTTATTCAAGAATATCTCCTCAGATTTTGGGGGAATTTCGTCGGTCGACCTCTTCCGAAGGTCGTACAAGCTCGGGGATGGTACCAATCGATCTGCAGGACCCAAATTAGTCCAGATGCAACCACTTTCCAAGTCTCTCCGACCTTCACAAAAAAAGTTATTCAAGAATATCTCTTTCTCCTATGTGCTTTCATCCCTAACCCTAACCCTAACCCTTCCGAAAGTCGGAGAAGCTCAAGGATGGTACCGATCGATGCGCGCTACCCCATTTAGTGGGGGTAGAGCCTACTTGCAAGTCTCTCCGACCTTCACAAAAAAAGTTATTCAAGAATATCTCTTTCTCCTATGTGCTTTCATCCCTAACCCTAACCCTAACCCTTCCGAAAGTCGGAGAAGCTCAAGGATGGTACCGATCGATGCGCGCAACCCCATTTAGTGGGGGTAGAGCCTACTTGCAAGTCTCTCCGACCTTCACAAAAAAAGTTATTCAAGAATATCTCCTCAGATTTGGGGGAATTTCGTCGGTCGACCTCTTCCGAAGGTCGTACAAGCTCGGGGATGGTACCAATCGATCCGCAGGACCCAAATTAGTCCAGATGCAACCACTTTACAAGTCTCTCCGACCTTCACAAAAAAAGTTATTCAAGAATATCTCTTTCTCCTATGTGCTTTCATCCCTAACCCTAACCCTAACCCTTCCGAAAGTCGGAGAAGCTCAAGGATGGTACCGATCGATGCGCGCTACCCCATTTAGTGGGGGTAGAGCCTACTTGCAAGTCTCTCCGACCTTCACAAAAAAAGTTATTCAAGAATATCTCTTTCTCCTATGTGCTTTCATCCCTAACCCTAACCCTAACCCTTCCGAAAGTCGGAGAAGCTCAAGGATGGTACCGATCGATGCGCGCTACCCCATTTAGTGGGGGTAGAGCCTACTTGCAAGTCTCTCCGACCTTCACAAAAAAAGTTATTCAAGAATATCTCTTTCTCCTATGTGCTTTCATCCCTAACCCTAACCCTAACCCTTCCGAAAGTCGGAGAACCTCAAGGATGGTACCGATCGATGCGCGCTACCCCATTTAGTGGGGGTAGAGCCTACTTGCAAGTCTCTCCGACCTTCACAAAAAAAGTTATTCAAGAATATCTCTTTCTCCTATGTGCTTTCATCCCTAACCCTAACCCTAACCCTTCCGAAAGTCGGAGAAGCTCAAGGATGGTACTGATCGATGCGCGCAACCCCATTTAGTGGGGGTAGAGCCTACTTGCAAGTCTCTCCGACCTTCACAAAAAAAGTTATTCAAGAATATCTCCTCAGATTTGGGGGAATTTCGTCGGTCGACCTCTTCCGAAGGTCGTACAAGCTCGGGGATGGTACCAATCGATCCGCAGGACCCAAATTAGTCCAGATGCAACCACTTTCCAAGTCTCTCCGACCTTCACAAAAAAAGTTATTCAAGAATATCTCTTTCTCCTATGTGCTTTCATCCCTAACCCTAACCCTAACCCTTCCGAAAGTCGGAGAAGCTCAAGGATGGTACCGATCGATGCGCGCTACCCCATTTAGTGGGGGTAGAGCCTACTTGCAAGTCTCTCCGACCTTCACAAAAAAAGTTATTCAAGAATATCTCTTTCTCCTATGTGCTTTCATCCCTAACCCTAACCCTAACCCTTCCGAAAGTCGGAGAAGCTCAAGGATGGTACTGATCGATGCGCGTTACCCCATTTAGTGGGGGTAGAGCCTACTTGCAAGTCTCTCCGACCTTCACAAAAAAAGTTATTCAAGAATATCTCTTTCTCCTATGTGCTTTCATCCCTAACCCTAACCCTAACCCTTCCGAAAGTCGGAGAAGCTCAAGGATGGTACTGATCGATGCGCGCAACCCCATTTAGTGGGGGTAGAGCCTACTTGCAAGTCTCTCCGACCTTCACAAAAAAAGTTATTCAAGAATATCTCCTCAGATTTTGGGGGAATTTCGTCGGTCGACCTCTTCCGAAGGTCGTACAAGCTCGGGGATGGTACCAATCGATCTGCAGGACCCAAATTAGTCCAGATGCAACCACTTTCCAAGTCTCTCCGACCTTCACAAAAAAAGTTATTCAAGAATATCTCTTTCTCCTATGTGCTTTCATCCCTAACCCTAACCCTAACCCTTCCGAAAGTCGGAGAAGCTCAAGGATGGTACCGATCGATGCGCGCTACCCCATTTAGTGGGGGTAGAGCCTACTTGCAAGTCTCTCCGACCTTCACAAAAAAAGTTATTCAAGAATATCTCTTTCTCTTATGTGCTTTCATCCCTAACCCTAACCCTAACCCTTCCGAAAGTCGGAGAAGCTCAAGGATGGTACCGATCGATGCGCGCAACCCCATTTAGTGGGGGTAGAGCCTACTTGCAAGTCTCTCCGACCTTCACAAAAAAAGTTATTCAAGAATATCTCCTCAGATTTGGGGGAATTTCGTCGGTCGACCTCTTCCGAAGGTCGTACAAGCTCGGGGATGGTACCAATCGATCCGCAGGACCCAAATTAGTCCAGATGCAACCACTTTCCAAGTCTCTCCGACCTTCACAAAAAAAGTTATTCAAGAATATCTCTTTCTCCTATGTGCTTTCATCCCTAACCCTAACCCTAACCCTTCCGAAAGTCGGAGAAGCTCAAGGATGGTACCGATCGATGCGCGCTACCCCATTTAGTGGGGGTAGAGCCTACTTGCAAGTCTCTCCGACCTTCACAAAAAAAGTTATTCAAGAATATCTCCTCAGATTTGGGGGAATTTCGTCGGTCGACCTCTTCCGAAGGTCGTACAAGGTCGGGGATGGTACCAATCGATCCGCAGGACCCAAATTAGTCCAGATGCAACCACTTTCCAAGTCTCTCCGACCTTCACAAAAAAAGTTATTCAAGAATATCTCTTTCTCCTATGTGCTTTCATCCCTAACCCTAACCCTAACCCTTCCGAAAGTCGGAGAAGCTCAAGGATGGTACCGATCGATGCGCGCTACCCCATTTAGTGGGGGTAGAGCCTACTTGCAAGTCTCTCCGACCTTCACAAAAAAAGTTATTCAAGAATATCTCTTTCTCCTATGTGCTTTCATCCCTAACCCTAACCCTAACCCTTCCGAAAGTCGGAGAAGCTCAAGGATGGTACCGATCGATGCGCGCTACCCCATTTAGTGGGGGTAGAGCCTACTTGCAAGTCTCTCCGACCTTCACAAAAAAAGTTATTCAAGAATATCTCTTTCTCCTATGTGCTTTCATCCCTAACCCTAACCCTAACCCTTCCGAAAGTCGGAGAAGCTCAAGGATGGTACTGATCGATGCGCGCTACCCCATTTAGTGGGGGTAGAGCCTACTTGCAAGTCTCTCCGACCTTCACAAAAAAAGTTATTCAAGAATATCTCTTTCTCCTATGTGCTTTCATCCCTAACCCTAACCCTAACCCTTCCGAAAGTCGGAGAAGCTCAAGGATGGTACTGATCGATGCGCGCAACCCCATTTAGTGGGGGTAGAGCCTACTTGCAAGTCTCTCCGACCTTCACAAAAAAAGTTATTCAAGAATATCTCCTCAGATTTTGGGGGAATTTCGTCGGTCGACCTCTTCCGAAGGTCGTACAAGCTCGGGGATGGTACCAATCGATCTGCAGGACCCAAATTAGTCCAGATGCAACCACTTTCCAAGTCTCTCCGACCTTCACAAAAAAAGTTATTCAAGAATATCTCTTTCTCCTATGTGCTTTCATCCCTAACCCTAACCCTAACCCTTCCGAAAGTCGGAGAAGCTCAAGGATGGTACCGATCGATGCGCGCTACCCCATTTAGTGGGGGTAGAGCCTACTTGCAAGTCTCTCCGACCTTCACAAAAAAAGTTATTCAAGAATATCTCTTTCTCCTATGTGCTTTCATCCCTAACCCTAACCCTAACCCTTCCGAAAGTCGGAGAAGCTCAAGGATGGTACCGATCGATGCGCGCAACCCCATTTAGTGGGGGTAGAGCCTACTTGCAAGTCTCTCCGACCTTCACAAAAAAAGTTATTCAAGAATATCTCCTCAGATTTGGGGGAATTTCGTCGGTCGACCTCTTCCGAAGGTCGTACAAGCTCGGGGATGGTACCAATCGATCCGCAGGACACAAATTAGTCCAGATGCAACCACTTTACAAGTCTCTCCGACCTTCACAAAAAAAGTTATTCAAGAATATCTCTTTCTCCTATGTGCTTTCATCCCTAACCCTAACCCTAACCCTTCCGAAAGTCGGAGAAGCTCAAGGATGGTACCGATCGATGCGCGCTACCCCATTTAGTGGGGGTAGAGCCTACTTGCAAGTCTCTCCGACCTTCACAAAAAAAGTTATTCAAGAATATCTCTTTCTCCTATGTGCTTTCATCCCTAACCCTAACCCTAACCCTTCCGAAAGTCGGAGAAGCTCAAGGATGGTACCGATCGATGCGCGCTACCCCATTTAGTGGGGGTAGAGCCTACTTGCAAGTCTCTCCGACCTTCACAAAAAAAGTTATTCAAGAATATCTCTTTCTCCTATGTGCTTTCATCCCTAACCCTAACCCTAACCCTTCCGAAAGTCGGAGAAGCTCAAGGATGGTACCGATCGATGCGCGCTACCCCATTTAGTGGGGGTAGAGCCTACTTGCAAGTCTCTCCGACCTTCACAAAAAAAGTTATTCAAGAATATCTCTTTCTCCTATGTGCTTTCATCCCTAACCCTAACCCTAACCCTTCCGAAAGTCGGAGAAGCTCAAGGATGGTACCGATCGATGCGCGCTACCCCATTTAGTGGGGGTAGAGCCTACTTGCAAGTCTCTCCGACCTTCACAAAAAAAGTTATTTAAGAATATCTCTTTCTCCTATGTGCTTTCATCCCTAACCCTAACCCTAACCCTTCCGAAAGTCGGAGAAGCTCAAGGATGGTACCGATCGATGCGCGCTACCCCATTTAGTGGGGGTAGAGCCTACTTGCAAGTCTCTCCGACCTTCACAAAAAAAGTTATTCAAGAATATCTCTTTCTCCTATGTGCTTTCATCCCTAACCCTAACCCTAACCCTTCCGAAAGTCGGAGAAGCTCAAGGATGGTACTGATCGATGCGCGTTACCCCATTTAGTGGGGGTAGAGCCTACTTGCAAGTCTCTCCGACCTTCACAAAAAAAGTTATTCAAGAATATCTCTTTCTCCTATGTGCTTTCATCCCTAACCCTAACCCTAACCCTTCCGAAAGTCGGAGAAGCTCAAGGATGGTACTGATCGATGCGCGCAACCCCATTTAGTGGGGGTAGAGCCTACTTGCAAGTCTCTCCGACCTTCACAAAAAAAGTTATTCAAGAATATCTCCTCAGATTTTGGGGGAATTTCGTCGGTCGACCTCTTCCGAAGGTCGTACAAGCTCGGGGATGGTACCAATCGATCTGCAGGACCCAAATTAGTCCAGATGCAACCACTTTCCAAGTCTCTCCGACCTTCACAAAAAAAGTTATTCAAGAATATCTCTTTCTCCTATGTGCTTTCATCCCTAACCCTAACCCTAACCCTTCCGAAAGTCGGAGAAGCTCAAGGATGGTACCGATCGATGCGCGCTACCCCATTTAGTGGGGGTAGAGCCTACTTGCAAGTCTCTCCGACCTTCACAAAAAAAGTTATTCAAGAATATCTCTTTCTCCTATGTGCTTTCATCCCTAACCCTAACCCTAACCCTTCCGAAAGTCGGAGAAGCTCAAGGATGGTACCGATCGATGCGCGCAACCCCATTTAGTGGGGGTAGAGCCTACTTGCAAGTCTCTCCGACCTTCACAAAAAAAGTTATTCAAGAATATCTCCTCAGATTTGGGGGAATTTCGTCGGTCGACCTCTTCCGAAGGTCGTACAAGCTCGGGGATGGTACCAATCGATCTGCAGGACCCAAATTAGTCCAGATGCAACCACTTTCCAAGTCTCTCCGACCTTCACAAAAAAAGTTATTCAAGAATATCTCTTTCTCCTATGTGCTTTCATCCCTAACCCTAACCCTAACCCTTCCGAAAGTCGGAGAAGCTCAAGGATGGTACCGATCGATGCGCGCTACCCCATTTAGTGGGGGTAGAGCCTACTTGCAAGTCTCTCCGACCTTCACAAAAAAAGTTATTCAAGAATATCTCTTTCTCCTATGTGCTTTCATCCCTAACCCTAACCCTAACCCTTCCGAAAGTCGGAGAAGCTCAAGGATGGTACCGATCGATGCGCGCAACCCCATTTAGTGGGGGTAGAGCCTACTTGCAAGTCTCTCCGACCTTCACAAAAAAAGTTATTCAAGAATATCTCCTCAGATTTGGGGGAATTTCGTCGGTCGACCTCTTCCGAAGGTCGTACAAGCTCGGGGATGGTACCAATCGATCCGCAGGACCCAAATTAGTCCAGATGCAACCACTTTTCAAGTCTCTCCGACCTTCACAAAAAACGTTATTCAAGAATATCTCTTTCTCCTATGTGCTTTCATCCCTAACCCTAACCCTAACCCTTCCGAAAGTCGGAGAAGCTCAAGGATGGTACTGATCGATGCGCGCTACCCCATTTAGTGGGGGTAGAGCCTACTTGCAAGTCTCTCCGACCTTCACAAAAAAAGTTATTCAAGAATATCTCTTTCTCCTATGTGCTTTCATCCCTAACCCTAACCCTAACCCTTCCGAAAGTCGGAGAAGCTCAAGGATGGTACCGATCGATGCGCGCTACCCCATTTAGTGGGGGTAGAGCCTACTTGCAAGTCTCTCCGACCTTCACAAAAAAGGTTATTCAAGAATATCTCTTTCTCCTATGTGCTTTCATCCCTAACCCTAACCCTAACCCTTCCGAAAGTCGGAGAAGCTCAAGGATGGTACCGATCGATGCGCGCTACCCCATTTAGTGGGGGTAGAGCCTACTTGCAAGTCTCTCCGACCTTCACAAAAAAAGTTATTCAAGAATATCTCTTTCTCCTATGTGCTTTCATCCCTAACCCTAACCCTAACCCTTCCGAAAGTCGGAGAAGCTCAAGGATGGTACCGATCGATGCGCGCTACCCCATTTAGTGGGGGTAGAGCCTACTTGCAAGTCTCTCCGACCTTCACAAAAAAAGTTATTCAAGAATATCTCTTTCTCCTATGTGCTTTCATCCCTAACCCTAACCCTAACCCTTCCGAAAGTCGGAGAAGCTCAAGGATGGTACTGATCGATGCGCGCAACCCCATTTAGTGGGGGTAGAGCCTACTTGCAAGTCTCTCCGACCTTCACAAAAAAAGTTATTCAAGAATATCTCCTCAGATTTGGGGGAATTTCGTCGGTCGACCTCTTCCGAAGGTCGTACAAGCTCGGGGATGGTACCAATCGATCCGCAGGACCCAAATTAGTCCAGATGCAACCACTTTACAAGTCTCTCCGACCTTCACAAAAAAAGTTATTCAAGAATATCTCTTTCTCCTATGTGCTTTCATCCCTAACCCTAACCCTAACCCTTCCGAAAGTCGGAGAAGCTCAAGGATGGTACCGATCGATGCGCGCTACCCCATTTAGTGGGGGTAGAGCCTACTTGCAAGTCTCTCCGACCTTCACAAAAAAAGTTATTCAAGAATATCTCTTTCTCCTATGTGCTTTCATCCCTAACCCTAACCCTAACCCTTCCGAAAGTCGCAGAAGCTCAAGGATGGTACCGATCGATGCGCGCTACCCCATTTAGTGGGGGTAGAGCCTACTTGCAAGTCTCTCCGACCTTCACAAAAAAAGTTATTCAAGAATATCTCTTTCTCCTATGTGCTTTCATCCCTAACCCTAACCCTAACCCTTCCGAAAGTCGGAGAAGCTCAAGGATGGTACTGATCGATGCGCGTTACGCCATTTAGTGGGGGTAGAGCCTACTTGCAAGTCTCTCCGACCTTCACAAAAAAAGTTATTCAAGAATATCTCTTTCTCCTATGTGCTTTCATCCCTAACCCTAACCCTAACCCTTCCGAAAGTCGGAGAAGCTCAAGGATGGTACTGATCGATGCGCGCAACCCCATTTAGTGGGGGTAGAGCCTACTTGCAAGTCTCTCCGACCTTCACAAAAAAAGTTATTCAAGAATATCTCCTCAGATTTTGGGGGAATTTCGTCGGTCGACCTCTTCCGAAGGTCGTACAAGCTCGGGGATGGTACCAATCGATCTGCAGGACCCAAATTAGTCCAGATGCAACCACTTTCCAAGTCTCTCCGACCTTCACAAAAAAAGTTATTCAAGAATATCTCTTTCTCCTATGTGCTTTCATCCCTAACCCTAACCCTAACCCTTCCGAAAGTCGGAGAAGCTCAAGGATGGTACCGATCGATGCGCGCTACCCCATTTAGTGGGGGTAGAGCCTACTTGCAAGTCTCTCCGACCTTCACAAAAAAAGTTATTCAAGAATATCTCTTTCTCCTATGTGCTTTCATCCCTAACCCTAACCCTAACCCTTCCGAAAGTCGGAGAAGCTCAAGGATGGTACTGATCGATGCGCGCAACCCCATTTAGTGGGGGTAGAGCCTACTTGCAAGTCTCTCCGACCTTCACAAAAAAAGTTATTCAAGAATATCTCCTCAGATTTGGGGGAATTTCGTCGGTCGACCTCTTCCGAAGGTCGTACAAGCTCGGGGATGGTACCAATCGATCCGCAGGACCCAAATTAGTCCAGATGCAACCACTTTCCAAGTCTCTCCGACCTTCACAAAAAAAGTTATTCAAGAATATCTCTTTCTCCTATGTGCTTTCATCCCTAACCCTAACCCTTCCGAAAGTCGGAGAAGCTCAAGAATGGTACTGATCGATGCGCGCTACCCCATTTAGTGGGGGTAGAGCCTACTTGAAAGTCTCTCCGACCTTCACAAAAAAAGTTATTCAAGAATATCTCTTTCTCCTATGTGCTTTCATCCCTAACCCTAACCCTAACCCTTCCGAAAGTCGGAGAAGCTCAAGGATGGTACCGATCGATGCGCGCTACCCCATTTAGTGGGGGTAGAGCCTACTTGCAAGTCTCTCCGACCTTCACAAAAAAAGTTATTCAAGAATATCTCTTTCTCCTATGTGCTTTCATCCCTAACCCTAACCCTAACCCTTCCGAAAGTCGGAGAAGCTCAAGGATGGTACCGATCGATGTGCGCTACCCCATTTAGTGGGGGTAGAGCCTACTTGCAAGTCTCTCCGACCTTCACAAAAAAAGTTATTCAAGAATATCTCTTTCTCCTATGTGCTTTCATCCCTAACCCTAACCCTAACCCTTCCGAAAGTCGGAGAAGCTCAAGGATGGTACTGATCGATGCGCGCAACCCCATTTAGTGGGGGTAGAGCCTACTTGCAAGTCTCTCCGACCTTCACAAAAAAAGTTATTCAAGAATATCTCCTCAGATTTGGGGGAATTTCGTCGGTCGACCTCTTCCGAAGGTCGTACAAGCTCGGGGATGGTACCAATCGATCCGCAGGACCCAAATTAGTCCAAATGCAACCACTTTCCAAGTCTCTCCGACCTTCACAAAAAAAGTTATTCAAGAATATCTCTTTCTCCTATGTGCTTTCATCCCTAACCCTAACCCTAACCCTTCCGAAAGTCGGAGAAGCTCAAGGATGGTACCGATCGATGCGCGCAACCCCATTTAGTGGGGGTAGAGCCTACTTGCAAGTCTCTCCGACCTTCACAAAAAAAGTTATTCAAGAATATCTCCTCAGATTTGGGGGAATTTCGTCGGTCGACCTCTTCCGAAGGTCGTACAAGCTCGGGGATGGTACCAATCGATCCGCAGGACCCAAATTAGTCCAGATGCAACCACTTTCCAAGTCTCTCCGACCTTCACAAAAAAAGTTATTCAAGAATATCTCTTTCTCCTATGTGCTTTCATCCCTAACCCTAACCCTAACCCTTCCGAAAGTCGGAGAAGCTCAAGGATGGTACCGATCGATGTGCGCTACCCCATTTAGTGGGGGTAGAGCCTACTTGCAAGTCTCTCCGACCTTCACAAAAAAAGTTATTCAAGAATATCTCTTTCTCCTATGTGCTTTCATCCCTAACCCTAACCCTAACCCTTCCGAAAGTCGGAGAAGCTCAAGGATGGTACTGATCGATGCGCGCAACCCCATTTAGTGGGGGTAGAGCCTACTTGCAAGTCTCTCCGACCTTCACAAAAAAAGTTATTCAAGAATATCTCCTCAGATTTGGGGGAATTTCGTCGGTCGACCTCTTCCGAAGGTCGTACAAGCTCGGGGATGGTACCAATCGATCCGCAGGACCCAAATTAGTCCAAATGCAACCACTTTCCAAGTCTCTCCGACCTTCACAAAAAAAGTTATTCAAGAATATCTCTTTCTCCTATGTGCTTTCATCCCTAACCCTAACCCTAACCCTTCCGAAAGTCGGAGAAGCTCAAGGATGGTACCGATCGATGCGCGCTACCCCATTTAGTGGGGGTAGAGCCTACTTGCAAGTCTCTCCGACCTTCACAAAAAAAGTTATTCAAGAATATCTCTTTCTCCTATGTGCTTTCATCCCTAACCCTAACCCTAACCCTTCCGAACGTCGGAGAAGCTCAAGGATGGTACCGATCGATGCGCGCTACCCCATTTAGTGGGGGTAGAGCCTACTTGCAAGTCTCTCCGACCTTCACAAAAAAAGTTATTCAAGAATATCTCTTTCTCCTATGTGCTTTCATCCCTAACCCTAACCCTAACCCTTCCGAAAGTCGGAGAAGCTCAAGGATGGTACTGATCGATGCGCGCTACCCCATTTAGTGGGGGTAGAGCCTACTTGCAAGTCTCTCCGACCTTCACAAAAAAAGTTATTCAAGAATATCTCTTTCTCCTATGTGCTTTCATCCCTAACCCTAACCCTAACCCTTCCGAAAGTCGGAGAAGCTCAAGGATGGTACTGATCGATGCGCGCAACCCCATTTAGTGGGGGTAGAGCCTACTTGCAAGTCTCTCCGACCTTCACAAAAAAAGTTATTCAAGAATATCTCCTCAGATTTTGGGGGAATTTCGTCGGTCGACCTCTTCCGAAGGTCGTACAAGCTCGGGGATGGTACCAATCGATCTGCAGGACCCAAATTAGTCCAGATGCAACCACTTTCCAAGTCTCTCCGACCTTCAAAAAAAAAGTTATTCAAGAATATCTCTTTCTCCTATGTGCTTTCATCCCTAACCCTAACCCTAACCCTTCCGAAAGTCGGAGAAGCTCAAGGATGGTACCGATCGATGCGCGCTACCCCATTTAGTGGGGGTAGAGCCTACTTGCAAGTCTCTCCGACCTTCACAAAAAAAGTTATTCAAGAATATCTCTTTCTCCTATGTGCTTTCATCCCTAACCCTAACCCTAACCCTTCCGAAAGTCGGAGAAGCTCAAGGATGGTACCGATCGATGCGCGCAACCCCATTTAGTGGGGGTAGAGCCTACTTGCAAGTCTCTCCGACCTTCACAAAAAAAGTTATTCAAGAATATCTCCTCAGATTTGGGGGAATTTCGTCGGTCGACCTCTTCCGAAGGTCGCACAAGCTCGGGGATGGTACCAATCGATCCGCAGGACCCAAATTAGTCCAGATGCAACCACTTTCCAAGTCTCTCCGACCTTCACAAAAAAAGTTATTCAAGAATATCTCTTTCTCCTATGTGCTTTCATCCCTAACCCTAACCCTAACCCTTCCGAAAGTCGGAGAAGCTCAAGGATGGTACCGATCGATGCGCGCTACCCCATTTAGTGGGGGTAGAGCCTACTTGCAAGTCTCTCCGACCTTCACAAAAAAAGTTATTCAAGAATATCTCTTTCTCCTATGTGCTTTCATCCCTAACCCTAACCCTAACCCTTCCGAAAGTCGGAGAAGCTCAAGGATGGTACCGATCGATGCGCGCTACCCCATTTAGTGGGGGTAGAGCCTACTTGCAAGTCTCTCCGACCTTCACAAAAAAAGTTATTCAAGAATATCTCTTTCTCCTATGTGCTTTCATCCCTAACCCTAACCCTTCCGAAAGTCGGAGAAGCTCAAGGATGGTACCGATCGATGCGCGCTACCCCATTTAGTGGGGGTAGAGCCTACTTGCAAGTCTCTCCGACCTTCACAAAAAAAGTTATTCAAGAATATCTCTTTCTCCTATGTGCTTTCATCCCTAACCCTAACCCTAACCCTTCCGAAAGTCGGAGAAGCTCAAGGATGGTACTGATCGATGCGCGCAACCCCATTTAGTGGGGGTAGAGCCTACTTGCAAGTCTCTCCGACCTTCACAAAAAAAGTTATTCAAGAATATCTCCTCAGATTTGGGGGAATTTCGTCGGTCGACCTCTTTCAAAGGTCGTACAAGCTCGGGGATGGTACCAATCGATCCGCAGGACCCAAATTAGTCCAGATGCAACCACTTTCCAAGTCTCTCCGACCTTCACAAAAAAAGTTATTCAAGAATATCTCTTTCTCCTATGTGCTTTCATCCCTAACCCTAACCCTAACCCTTCCGAAAGTCGGAGAAGCTCAAGGATGGTACCGATCGATGCGCGCTACCCCATTTAGTGGGGGTAGAGCCTACTTGCAAGTCTCTCCGACCTTCACAAAAAAAGTTATTCAAGAATATCTCTTTCTCCTATGTGCTTTCATCCCTAACCCTAACCCTAACCCTTCCGAAAGTCGGAGAAGCTCAAGGATGGTACCGATCGATGCGCGCTACCCCATTTAGTGGGGGTAGAGCCTACTTGCAAGTCTCTCCGACCTTCACAAAAAAAGTTATTCAAGAATATCTCTTTCTCCTATGTGCTTTCATCCCTAACCCTAACCCTAACCCTTCCGAAAGTCGGAGAAGCTCAAGGATGGTACCGATCGATGCGCGCTACCCCATTTAGTGGGGGTAGAGCCTACTTGCAAGTCTCTCCGACCTTCACAAAAAAAGTTATTCAAGAATATCTCTTTCTCCTATGTGCTTTCATCCCTAACCCTAACCCTAACCCTTCCGAAAGTCGGAGAAGCTCAAGGATGGTACTGATCGATGCGCGCTACCCCATTTAGTGGGGGTAAAGCCTACTTGCAAGTCTCTCCGACCTTCACAAAAAAAGTTATTCAAGAATATCTCTTTCTCCTATGTGCTTTCATCCCTAACCCTAACCCTAACCCTTCCGAAAGTCGGAGAAGCTCAAGGATGGTACTGATCGATGCGCGCAACCCCATTTAGTGGGGGTAGAGCCTACTTGCAAGTCTCTCCGACCTTCACAAAAAAAGTTATTCAAGAATATCTCCTCAGATTTTGGGGGAATTTCGTCGGTCGACCTCTTCCGAAGGTCGTACAAGCTCGGGGATGGTACCAATCGATCTGCAGGACCCAAATTAGTCCAGATGCAACCACTTTCCAAGTCTCTCCGACCTTCAAAAAAAAAGTTATTCAAGAATATCTCTTTCTCCTATGTGCTTTCATCCCTAACCCTAACCCTAACCCTTCCGAAAGTCGGAGAAGCTCAAGGATGGTACCGATCGATGCGCGCTACCCCATTTAGTGGGGGTAGAGCCTACTTGCAAGTCTCTCCGACCTTCACAAAAAAATTTATTCAAGAATATCTCTTTCTCCTATGTGCTTTCATCCCTAACCCTAACCCTAACCCTTCCGAAAGTCGGAGAAGCTCAAGGATGGTACCGATCGATGTGCGCAACCCCATTTAGTGGGGGTAGAGCCTACTTGCAAGTCTCTCCGACCTTCACAAAAAAAGTTATTCAAGAATATCTCCTCAGATTTGGGGGAATTTCGTCGGTCGACCTCTTCCGAAGGTCGTACAAGCTCGGGGATGGTACCAATCGATCCGCAGGACCCAAATTAGTCCAGATGCAACCACTTTCCAAGTCTCTCCGACCTTCACAAAAAAAGTTATTCAAGAATATCTCTTTCTCCTATGTGCTTTCATCCCTAACCCTAACCCTAACCCTTCCGAAAGTCGGAGAAGCTCAAGGATGGTACCGATCGATGCGCGCTACCCCATTTAGTGGGGGTAGAGCCTACTTGCAAGTCTCTCCGACCTTCACAAAAAAAGTTATTCAAGAATATCTCTTTCTCCTATGTGCTTTCATCCCTAACCCTAATCCTAACCCTTCCGAAAGTCGGAGAAGCTCAAGGATGGTACCGATCGATGCGCGCTACCCCATTTAGTGGGGGTAGAGCCTACTTGCAAGTCTCTCCGACCTTCACAAAAAAAGTTATTCAAGAATATCTCTTTCTCCTATGTGCTTTCATCCCTAACCCTAACCCTTCCGAAAGTCGGAGAAGCTCAAGGATGGTACCGATCGATGCGCGCTACCCCATTTAGTGGGGGTAGAGCCTACTTGCAAGTCTCTCCGACCTTCACAAAAAAAGTTATTCAAGAATATCTCTTTCTCCTATGTGCTTTCATCCCTAACCCTAACCCTAACCCTTCCGAAAGTCGGAGAAGCTCAAGGATGGTACTGATCGATGCGCGCAACCCCATTTAGTGGGGGTAGAGCCTACTTGCAAGTCTCTCCGACCTTCACAAAAAAAGTTATTCAAGAATATCTCCTCAGATTTGGGGGAATTTCGTCGGTCGACCTCTTTCGAAGGTCGTAAAAGCTCGGGGATGGTACCAATCGATCCGCAGGACCCAAATTAGTCCAGATGCAACCACTTTCCAAGTCTCTCCGACCTTCACAAAAAAAGTTATTCAAGAATATCTCTTTCTCCTATGTGCTTTCATCCCTAACCCTAACCCTAACCCTTCCGAAAGTCGGAGAAGCTCAAGGATGGTACCGATCGATGCGCGCTACCCCATTTAGTGGGGGTAAAGCCTACTTGCAAGTCTCTCCGACCTTCACAAAAAAAGTTATTCAAGAATATCTCTTTCTCCTATGTGCTTTCATCCCTAACCCTAACCCTAACCCTTCCGAAAGTCGGAGAAGCTCAAGGATGGTACCGATCGATGCGCGCTACGCCATTTAGTGGGGGTAGAGCCTACTTG
Organism: Limanda limanda; assembly: GCF_963576545.1. Classification (NCBI taxonomy): domain Eukaryota; kingdom Metazoa; phylum Chordata; class Actinopteri; order Pleuronectiformes; family Pleuronectidae; genus Limanda; species Limanda limanda. The sequence goes on along the minus strand of NW_026870586.1, from coordinate 125,129 downwards.
CAAGTCTCTCCGACCTTCACAAAAAAAGTTATTCAAGAATATCTCCTCAGATTTGGGGGAATTTCGTCGGTCGACCTCTTCCGAAGGTCGTACAAGCTCGGGGATGGTACCAATCGATCCGCAGGACCCAAATTAGTCCAGATGCAACCACTTTCCAAGTCTCTCCGACCTTCACAAAAAAAGTTATTCAAGAATATCTCTTTCTCCTATGTGCTTTCATCCCTAACCCTAACCCTAACCCTTCCGAAAGTCGGAGAAGCTCAAGGATGGTACCGATCGATGCGCGCTACCCCATTTAGTGGGGGTAGAGCCTACTTGCAAGTCTCTCCGACCTTCACAAAAAAAGTTATTCAAGAATATCTCTTTCTCCTATGTGCTTTCATCCCTAACCCTAACCCTTCCGAAAGTCGGAGAAGCTCAAGGATGGTACCGATCGATGCGCGCTACCCCATTTAGTGGGGGTAGAGCCTACTTGCAAGTCTCTCCGACCTTCACAAAAAAAGTTATTCAAGAATATCTCTTTCTCCTATGTGCTTTCATCCCTAACCCTAACCCTAACCCTTCCAAAAGTCGGAGAAGCTCAAGGATGGTACCGATCGATGCGCGCTACCCCATTTAGTGGGGGTAGAGCCTACTTGCAAGTCTCTCCGACCTTCACAAAAAAAGTTATTCAAGAATATCTCTTTCTCCTATGTGCTTTCATCCCTAACCCTAACCCTAACCCTTCCGAAAGTCGGAGAAGCTCAAGGATGGTACTGATCGATGCGCGCAACCCCATTTAGTGGGGGTAGAGCCTACTTGCAAGTCTCTCCGACCTTCACAAAAAAAGTTATTCAAGAATATCTCCTCAGATTTTGGGGGAATTTCGTCGGTCGACCTCTTCCGAAGGTCGTACAAGCTCGGGGATGGTACCAATCGATCTGCAGGACCCAAATTAGTCCAGATGCAACCACTTTCCAAGTCTCTCCGACCTTCACAAAAAAAGTTATTCAAGAATATCTCTTTCTCCTATGTGCTTTCATCCCTAACCCTAACCCTAACCCTTCCGAAAGTCGGAGAAGCTCAAGGATGGTACCGATCGATGCGCGCTACCCCATTTAGTGGGGGTAGAGCCTACTTGCAAGTCTCTCCGACCTTCACAAAAAAAGTTATTCAAGAATATCTCTTTCTCCTATGTGCTTTCATCCCTAACCCTAACCCTAACCCTTCCGAAAGTCGGAGAAGCTCAAGGATGGTACCGATCGATGCGCGCTACCCCATTTAGTGGGGGTAGAGCCTACTTGCAAGTCTCTCCGACCTTCACAAAAAAAGTTATTCAAGAATATCTCTTTCTCCTATGTGCTTTCATCCCTAACCCTAACCCTAACCCTTCCGAAAGTCGGAGAAGCTCAAGGATGGTACCGATCGATGCGCGTTACCCCATTTAGTGGGGGTAGAGCCTACTTGCAAGTCTCTCCGACCTTCACAAAAAAAGTTATTCAAGAATATCTCTTTCTCCTATGTGCTTTCATCCCTAACCCTAACCCTAACCCTTCCGAAAGTCGGAGAAGCTCAAGGATGGTACTGATCGATGCGCGCAACCCCATTTAGTGGGGGTAGAGCCTACTTGCAAGTCTCTCCGACCTTCACAAAAAAAGTTATTCAAGAATATCTCCTCAGATTTGGGGGAATTTCGTCGGTCGACCTCTTCCGAAGGTCGTACAAGCTCGGGGATGGTACCAATCGATCTGCAGGACCCAAATTAGTCCAGATGCAACCACTTTCCAAGTCTCTCCGACCTTCACAAAAAAAGTTATTCAAGAATATCTCTTTCTCCTATGTGCTTTCATCCCTAACCCTAACCCTAACCCTTCCGAAAGTCGGAGAAGCTCAAGGATGGTACTGATCGATGCGCGCTACCCCATTTAGTGGGGGTAGAGCCTACTTGCAAGTCTCTCCGACCTTCACAAAAAAAGTTATTCAAGAATATCTCTTTCTCCTATGTGCTTTCATCCCTAACCCTAACCCTAACCCTTCCGAAAGTCGGAGAAGCTCAAGGATGGTACCGATCGATGCGCGCTACCCCATTTAGTGGGGGTAGAGCCTACTTGCAAGTCTCTCCGACCTTCACAAAAAAAGTTATTCAAGAATATCTCTTTCTCCTATGTGCTTTCATCCCTAACCCTAACCCTAACCCTTCCGAAAGTCGGAGAAGCTCAAGGATGGTACCGATCGATGCGCGTTACCCCATTTAGTGGGAGTAGAGCCTACTTGCAAGTCTCTCCGACCTTCACAAAAAAAGTTATTCAAGAATATCTCTTTCTCCTATGTGCTTTCATCCCTAACCCTAACCCTAACCCTTCCGAAAGTCGGAGAAGCTCAAGGATGGTACTGATCGATGCGCGCAACCCCATTTAGTGGGGGTAGAGCCTACTTGCAAGTCTCTCCGACCTTCACAAAAAAAGTTATTCAAGAATATCTCCTCAGATTTGGGGGAATTTCGTCGGTCGACCTCTTCCGAAGGTCGTACAAGCTCGGGGATGGTACCAATCGATCCGCAGGACCCAAATTAGTCCAGATGCAACCACTTTCCAAGTCTCTCCGACCTTCACAAAAAAAGTTATTCAAGAATATCTCTTTCTCCTATGTGCTTTCATCCCTAACCCTAACCCTAACCCTTCCGAAAGTCGGAGAAGCTCAAGGATGGTACCGATCGATGCGCGCTACCCCATTTAGTGGGGGTAGAGCCTACTTGCAAGTCTCTCCGACCTTCACAAAAAAAGTTATTCAAGAATATCTCTTTCTCCTATGTGCTTTCATCCCTAACCCTAACCCTAACCCTTCCGAAAGTCGGAGAAGCTCAAGGATGGTACCGATCGATGCGCGCTACCCCATTTAGTGGGGGTAGAGCCTACTTGCAAGTCTCTCCGACCTTCACAAAAAAAGTTATTCAAGAATATCTCTTTCTCCTATGTGCTTTCATCCCTAACCCTAACCCTAACCCTTCCGAAAGTCGGAGAAGCTCAAGGATAGTACCGATCGATGCGCGCAACCCCATTTAGTGGGGGTAGAGCCTACTTGCAAGTCTCTCCGACCTTCACAAAAAAAGTTATTCAAGAATATCTCCTCAGATTTGGGGGAATTTCGTCGGTCGACCTCTTCCGAAGGTCGTACAAGCTCGGGGATGGTACCAATCGATCCGCAGGACCCAAATTAGTCCAGATGCAACCACTTTCCAAGTCTCTCCGACCTTCACAAAAAAAGTTATTCAAGAATATCTCTTTCTCCTATGTGCTTTCATCCCTAACCCTAACCCTAACCCTTCCGAAAGTCGGAGAAGCTCAAGGATGGTACCGATCGATGCGCGCTACCCCATTTAGTGGGGGTAGAGCCTACTTGCAAGTCTCTCCGACCTTCACAAAAAAAGTTATTCAAGAATATCTCTTTCTCCTATGTGCTTTCATCCCTAACCCTAACCCTAACCCTTCCGAAAGTCGGAGAAGCTCAAGGATGGTACCGATCGATGCGCGCTACCCCATTTAGTGGGGGTAGAGCCTACTTGCAAGTCTCTCCGACCTTCACAAAAAAAGTTATTCAAGAATATCTCTTTCTCCTATGTGCTTTCATCCCTAACCCTAACCCTAACCCTTCCGAAAGTCGGAGAAGCTCAAGGATGGTACCGATCGATGCGCGCTACCCCATTTAGTGGGGGTAGAGCCTACTTGCAAGTCTCTCCGACCTTCACAAAAAAAGTTATTCAAGAATATCTCTTTCTCCTATGTGCTTTCATCCCTAACCCTAACCCTAACCCTTCCGAAAGTCGGAAAAGCTCAAGGATGGTACTGATCGATGCGCGCAACCCCATTTAGTGGGGGTAGAGCCTACTTGCAAGTCTCTCCGACCTTCACAAAAAAAGTTATTCAAGAATATCTCCTCAGATTTGGGGGAATTTCGTCGGTCGACCTCTTCCGAAGGTCGTACAAGCTCGGGGATGGTACCAATCGATCCGCAGGACCCAAATTAGTCCAGATGCAACCACTTTCCAAGTCTCTCCGACCTTCACAAAAAAAGTTATTCAAGAATATCTCTTTCTCCTATGTGCTTTCATCCCTAACCCTAACCCTAACCCTTCCGAAAGTCGGAGAAGCTCAAGGATGGTACCGATCGATGCGCGCTACCCCATTTAGTGGGGGTAGAGCCTACTTGCAAGTCTCTCCGACCTTCACAAAAAAAGTTATTCAAGAATATCTCTTTCTCCTATGTGCTTTCATCCCTAACCCTAACCCTAACCCTTCCGAAAGTCGGAGAAGCTCAAGGATGGTACCGATCGATGCGCGCTACCCCATTTAGTGGGGGTAGAGCCTACTTGCAAGTCTCTCCGACCTTCACAAAAAAAGTTATTCAAGAATATCTCTTTCTCCTATGTGCTTTCATCCCTAACCCTAACCCTAACCCTTCCGAAAGTCGGAGAAGCTCAAGGATGGTACCGATCGATGCGCGCTACCCCATTTAGTGGGGGTAGAGCCTACTTGCAAGTCTCTCCGACCTTCACAAAAAAAGTTATTCAAGAATATCTCTTTCTCCTATGTGCTTTCATCCCTAACCCTAACCCTAACCCTTCCGAAAGTCGGAAAAGCTCAAGGATGGTACTGATCGATGCGCGCAACCCCATTTAGTGGGGGTAGAGCCTACTTGCAAGTCTCTCCGACCTTCACAAAAAAAGTTATTCAAGAATATCTCCTCAGATTTGGGGGAATTTCGTCGGTCGACCTCTTCCGAAGGTCGTACAAGCTCGGGGATGGTACCAATCGATCCGCAGGACCCAAATTAGTCCAGATGCAACCACTTTCCAAGTCTCTCCGACCTTCACAAAAAAAGTTATTCAAGAATATCTCTTTCTCCTATGTGCTTTCATCCCTAACCCTAACCCTAACCCTTCCGAAAGTCGGAGAAGCTCAAGGATGGTACCGATCGATGCGCGCTACCCCATTTAGTGGGGGTAGAGCCTACTTGCAAGTCTCTCCGACCTTCACAAAAAAAGTTATTCAAGAATATCTCTTTCTCCTATGTGCTTTCATCCCTAACCCTAACCCTAACCCTTCCGAAAGTCGGAGAAGCTCAAGGATGGTACCGATCGATGCGCGCTACCCCATTTAGTGGGGGTAGAGCCTACTTGCAAGTCTCTCCGACCTTCACAAAAAAAGTTATTCAAGAATATCTCCTCAGATTTGGGGGAATTTCGTCGGTCGACCTCTTCCGAAGGTCGGAAAAGCTCGGGGATGGTACCAATCGATCCGCAGGACCCAAATTAGTCCAGATGCAACCACTTTCCAAGTCTCTCCGACCTTCACAAAAAAAGTTATTCAAGAATATCTCTTTCTCCTATGTGCTTTCATCCCTAACCCTAACCCTAACCCTTCCGAAAGTCGGAGAAGCTCAAGGATGGTACCGATCGATGCGCGCTACCCCATTTAGTGGGGGTAGAGCCTACTTGCAAGTCTCTCCGACCTTCACAAAAAAAGTTATTCAAGAATATCTCTTTCTCCTATGTGCTTTCATCCCTAACCCTAACCCTAACCCTTCCGAAAGTCGGAGAAGCTCAAAGATGGTACCGATCGATGCGCGCTACCCCATTTAGTGGGGGTAGAGCCTACTTGCAAGTCTCTCCGACCTTCACAAAAAAAGTTATTCAAGAATATCTCTTTCTCCTATGTGCTTTCATCCCTAACCCTAACCCTAACCCTTCCGAAAGTCGGAGAAGCTCAAAGATGGTACTGATCGATGCGCGCTACCCCATTTAGTGGGGGTAGAGCCTACTTGCAAGTCTCTCCGACCTTCACAAAAAAAGTTATTCAAGAATATCTCTTTCTCCTATGTGCTTTCATCCCTAACCCTAACCCTAACCCTTCCGAAAGTCGGAGAAGCTCAAGGATGGTACTGATCGATGCGCGCAACCCCATTTAGTGGGGGTAGAGCCTACTTGCAAGTCTCTCCGACCTTCACAAAAAAAGTTATTCAAGAATATCTCCTCAGATTTTGGGGGAATTTCGTCGGTCGACCTCTTCCGAAGGTCGTACAAGCTCGGGGATGGTACCAATCGATCTGCAGGACCCAAATTAGTCCAGATGCAACCACTTTCCAAGTCTCTCCGACCTTCACCAAAAAAGTTATTCAAGAATATCTCTTTCTCCTATGTGCTTTCATCCCTAACCCTAACCCTAACCCTTCCGAAAGTCGGAGAAGCTCAAGGATGGTACCGATCGATGCGCGCTACCCCATTTAGTGGGGGTAGAGCCTACTTGCAAGTCTCTCCGACCTTCACAAAAAAAGTTATTCAAGAATATCTCTTTCTCCTATGTGCTTTCATCCCTAACCCTAACCCTAACCCTTCCGAAAGTCGGAGAAGCTCAAGGATGGTACCGATCGATGCGCGCAACCCCATTTAGTGGGGGTAGAGCCTACTTGCAAGTCTCTCCGACCTTCACAAAAAAAGTTATTCAAGAATATCTCCTCAGATTTGGGGGAATTTCGTCGGTCGACCTCTTCCGAAGGTCGTACAAGCTCGGGGATGGTACCAATCGATCCGCAGGACCCAAATTAGTCCAGATGCAACCACTTTCCAAGTCTCTCCGACCTTCACAAAAAAAGTTATTCAAGAATATCTCTTTCTCCTATGTGCTTTCATCCCTAACCCTAACCCTAACCCTTCCGAAAGTCGGAGAAGCTCAAGGATGGTACCGATCGATGCGCGCTACCCCATTTAGTGGGGGTAGAGCCTACTTGCAAGTCTCTCCGACCTTCACAAAAAAAGTTATTCAAGAATATCTCTTTCTCCTATGTGCTTTCATCCCTAACCCTAACCCTAACCCTTCCGAAAGTCGGAGAAGCTCAAGGATGGTACCGATCGATGCGCGCTACCCCATTTAGTGGGGGTAGAGCCTACTTGCAAGTCTCTCCGACCTTCACAAAAAAAGTTATTCAAGAATATCTCTTTCTCCTATGTGCTTTCATCCCTAACCCTAACCCTAACCCTTCCGAAAGTCGGAGAAGCTCAAGGATGGTACCGATCGATGCGCGCTACCCCATTTAGTGGGGGTAGAGCCTACTTGCAAGTCTCTCCGACCTTCACAAAAAAAGTTATTCAAGAATATCTCTTTCTCCTATGTGCTTTCATCCCTAACCCTAACCCTAACCCTTCCGAAAGTCGGAGAAGCTCAAGGATGGTACTGATCGATGTGCGCAACCCCATTTAGTGGGGGTAGAGCCTACTTGCAAGTCTCTCCGACCTTCACAAAAAAAGTTATTCAAGAATATCTCCTCAGATTTGGGGGAATTTCGTCGGTCGACCTCTTCCGAAGGTCGTACAAGCTCGGGGATGGTACCAATCGATCCGCAGGACCCAAATTAGTCCAGATGCAACCACTTTCCAAGTCTCTCCGACCTTCACAAAAAAAGTTATTCAAGAATATCTCTTTCTCCTATGTGCTTTCATCCCTAACCCTAACCCTAACCCTTCCGAAAGTCGGAGAAGCTCAAGGATGGTACCGATCGATGCGCGCTACCCCATTTAGTGGGGGTAGAGCCTACTTGCAAGTCTCTCCGACCTTCACAAAAAAAGTTATTCAAGAATATCTCTTTCTCCTATGTGCTTTCATCCCTAACCCTAACCCTAACCCTTCCGAAAGTCGGAGAAGCTCAAGGATGGTACCGATCGATGCGCGCTACCCCATTTAGTGGGGGTAGAGCCTACTTGCAAGTCGCTCCGACCTTCACAAAAAAAGTTATTCAAGAATATCTCCTCAGATTTGGGGGAATTTCGTCGGTCGACCTCTTCCGAAGGTCGTACAAGCTCGGGGATGGTACCAATCGATCCGCAGGACCCAAATTAGTCCAGATGCAACCACTTTCCAAGTCTCTCCGACCTTCACAAAAAAAGTTATTCAAGAATATCTCTTTCTCCTATGTGCTTTCATCCCTAACCCTAACCCTAACCCTTCCGAAAGTCGGAGAAGCTCAAGGATGGTACCGATCGATGCGCGCTACCCCATTTAGTGGGGGTAGAGCCTACTTGCAAGTCTCTCCGACCTTCACAAAAAAAGTTATTCAAGAATATCTCTTTCTCCTATGTGCTTTCATCCCTAACCCTAACCCTAACCCTTCCGAAAGTCGGAGAAGCTCAAGGATGGTACCGATCGATGCGCGCTACCCCATTTAGTGGGGGTAGAGCCTACTTGCAAGTCTCTCCGACCTTCACAAAAAAAGTTATTCAAGAATATCTCTTTCTCCTATGTGCTTTCATCCCTAACCCTAACCCTAACCCTTCCGAAAGTCGGAGAAGCTCAAGGATGGTACCGATCGATGCGCGCTACCCCATTTAGTGGGGGTAGAGCCTACTTGCAAGTCTCTCCGACCTTCACAAAAAAAGTTATTCAAGAATATCTCTTTCTCCTATGTGCTTTCATCCCTAACCCTAACCCTAACCCTTCCGAAAGTCGGAGAAGCTCAAGGATGGTACTGATCGATGCGCGCAACCCCATTTAGTGGGGGTAGAGCCTACTTGCAAGTCTCTCCGACCTTCACAAAAAAAGTTATTCAAGAATATCTCCTCAGATTTGGGGGAATTTCGTCGGTCGACCTCTTCCGAAGGTCGTACAAGCTCGGGGATGGTACCAATCGATCCGCAGGACCCAAATTAGTCCAGATGCAACCACTTTCCAAGTCTCTCCGACCTTCACAAAAAAAGTTATTCAAGAATATCTCTTTCTCCTATGTGCTTTCATCCCTAACCCTAACCCTAACCCTTCCGAAAGTCGGAGAAGCTCAAGGATGGTACTGATCGATGCGCGCTACCCCATTTAGTGGGGGTAGAGCCTACTTGCAAGTCTCTCCGACCTTCACAAAAAAAGTTATTCAAGAATATCTCCTCAGATTTGGGGGAATTTCGTCGGTCGACCTCTTCCGAAGGTCGTACAAGCTCGGGGATGGTACCAATCGATCTGCAGGACCCAAATTAGTCCAGATGCAACCACTTTCCAAGTCTCTCCGACCTTCACAAAAAAAGTTATTCAAGAATATCTCTTTCTCCTATGTGCTTTCATCCCTAACCCTAACCCTAACCCTTCCGAAAGTCGGAGAAGCTCAAGGATGGTACCGATCGATGCGCGCTACCCCATTTAGTGGGGGTAGAGCCTACTTGCAAGTCTCTCCGACCTTCACAAAAAAAGTTATTCAAGAATATCTCTTTCTCCTATGTGCTTTCATCCCTAACCCTAACCCTAACCCTTCCGAAAGTCGGAGAAGCTCAAGGATGGTACTGATCGATGCGCGCAACCCCATTTAGTGGGGGTAGAGCCTACTTGCAAGTCTCTCCGACCTTCACAAAAAAAGTTATTCAAGAATATCTCCTCAGATTTGGGGGAATTTCGTCGGTCGACCTCTTCCGAAGGTCGTACAAGCTCGGGGATGGTACCAATCGATCCGCAGGACCCAAATTAGTCCAGATGCAACCACTTTCCAAGTCTCTCCGACCTTCACAAAAAAAGTTATTCAAGAATATCTCTTTCTCCTATGTGCTTTCATCCCTAACCCTAACCCTAACCCTTCCGAAAGTCGGAGAAGCTCAAGGATGGTACCGATCGATGCGTGCTACCCCATTTAGTGGGGGTAGAGCCTACTTGCAAGTCTCTCCGACCTTCACAAAAAAAGTTATTCAAGAATATCTTTTTCTCCTATGTGCTTTCATCCCTAACCCTAACCCTAACCCTTCCGAAAGTCGGAGAAGCTCAAGGATGGTACCGATCGATGCGCGCTACCCCATTTAGTGGGGGTAGAGCCTATTTGCAAGTCTCTCCGACCTTCACAAAAAAAGTTATTCAAGAATATCTCTTTCTCCTATGTGCTTTCATCCCTAACCCTAACCCTAACCCTTCCGAAAGTCGGAGAAGCTCAAGGATGGTACCGATCGATGCGCGCTACCCCATTTAGTGGGGGTAGAGCCTACTTGCAAGTCTCTCCGACCTTCACAAAAAAAGTTATTCAAGAATATCTCTTTCTCCTATGTGCTTTCATCCCTAACCCTAACCCTAACCCTTCCGAAAGTCGGAGAAGCTCAAGGATGGTACTGATCGATGCGCGCAACCCCATTTAGTGGGGGTAGAGCCTACTTGCAAGTCTCTCCGACCTTCACAAAAAAAGTTATTCAAGAATATCTCCTCAGATTTGGGGGAATTTCGTCGGTCGACCTCTTCCGAAGGTCGTACAAGCTCGGGGATGGTACCAATCGATCCGCAGGACCCAAATTAGTCCAGATGCAACCACTTTCCAAGTCTCTCCGACCTTCACAAAAAAAGTTATTCAAGAATATCTCTTTCTCCTATGTGCTTTCATCCCTAACCCTAACCCTAACCCTTCCGAAAGTCGGAGAAGCTCAAGGATGGTACCGATCGATGCGCGCTACCCCATTTAGTGGGGGTAGAGCCTACTTGCAAGTCTCTCCGACCTTCACAAAAAAAGTTATTCAAGAATATCTCTTTCTCCTATGTGCTTTCATCCCTAACCCTAACCCTAACCCTTCCGAAAGTCGGAGAAGCTCAAGGATGGTACCGATCGATGCGCGCAACCCCATTTAGTGGGGGTAGAGCCTACTTGCAAGTCTCTCCGACCTTCACAAAAAAGGTTATTCAAGAATATCTCCTCAGATTTGGGGGAATTTCGTCGGTCGACCTCTTCCGAAGGTCGTACAAGCTCGGGGATGGTACCAATCGATCTGCAGGACCCAAATTAGTCCAGATGCAACCACTTTCCAAGTCTCTCCGACCTTCACAAAAAAAGTTATTCAAGAATATCTCTTTCTCCTATGTGCTTTCATCCCTAACCCTAACCCTAACCCTTCCGAAAGTCGGAGAAGCTCAAGGATGGTACCGATCGATGCGCGCTACCCCATTTAGTGGGGGTAGAGCCTACTTGCAAGTCTCTCCGACCTTCACAAAAAAAGTTATTCAAGAATATCTCCTCAGATTTGGGGGAATTTCGTCGGTCGACCTCTTCCGAAGGTCGTACAAGCTCGGGGATGGTACCAATCGATCCGCAGGACCCAAATTAGTCCAGATGCAACCACTTTCCAAGTCTCTCCGACCTTCACAAAAAAAGTTATTCAAGAATATCTCTTTCTCCTATGTGCTTTCATCCCTAACCCTAACCCTAACCCTTCCGAAAGTCGGAGAAGCTCAAGGATGGTACCGATCGATGCGCGCTACCCCATTTAGTGGGGGTAGAGCCTACTTGCAAGTCTCTCCGACCTTCACAAAAAAAGTTATTCAAGAATATCTCTTTCTCCTATGTGCTTTCATCCCTAACCCTAACCCTAACCCTTCCGAAAGTCGGAGAAGCTCAAGGATGGTACCGATCGATGCGCGCTACCCCATTTAGTGGGGGTAGAGCCTACTTGCAAGTCTCTCCGACCTTCACAAAAAAAGTTATTCAAGAATATCTCTTTCTCCTATGTGCTTTCATCCCTAACCCTAACCCTAACCCTTCCGAAAGTCGGAGAAGCTCAAGGATGGTACCGATCGATGCGCGCTACCCCATTTAGTGGGGGTAGAGCCTATTTGCAAGTCTCTCCGACCTTCACAAAAAAAGTTATTCAAGAATATCTCTTTCTCCTATGTGCTTTCATCCCTAACCCTAACCCTAACCCTTCCGAAAGTCGGAGAAGCTCAAGGATGGTACCGATCGATGCGCGCTACCCCATTTAGTGGGGGTAGAGCCTACTTGCAAGTCTCTCCGACCTTCACAAAAAAAGTTATTCAAGAATATCTCTTTCTCCTATGTGCTTTCATCCCTAACCCTAACCCTAACCCTTCCGAAAGTCGGAGAAGCTCAAGGATGGTACTGATCGATGCGCGCAACCCCATTTAGTGGGGGTAGAGCCTACTTGCAAGTCTCTCCGACCTTCACAAAAAAAGTTATTCAAGAATATCTCCTCAGATTTGGGGGAATTTCGTCGGTCGACCTCTTCCGAAGGTCGTACAAGCTCGGGGATGGTACCAATCGATCCGCAGGACCCAAATTAGTCCAGATGCAACCACTTTCCAAGTCTCTCCGACCTTCACAAAAAAAGTTATTCAAGAATATCTCTTTCTCCTATGTGCTTTCATCCCTAACCCTAACCCTAACCCTTCCGAAAGTCGGAGAAGCTCAAGGATGGTACCGATCGATGCGCGCTACCCCATTTAGTGGGGGTAGAGCCTACTTGCAAGTCTCTCCGACCTTCACAAAAAAAGTTATTCAAGAATATCTCTTTCTCCTATGTGCTTTCATCCCTAACCCTAACCCTAACCCTTCCGAAAGTCGGAGAAGCTCAAGGATGGTACCGATCGATGCGCGCAACCCCATTTAGTGGGGGTAGAGCCTACTTGCAAGTCTCTCCGACCTTCACAAAAAAGGTTATTCAAGAATATCTCCTCAGATTTGGGGGAATTTCGTCGGTCGACCTCTTCCGAAGGTCGTACAAGCTCGGGGATGGTACCAATCGATCTGCAGGACCCAAATTAGTCCAGATGCAACCACTTTCCAAGTCTCTCCGACCTTCACAAAAAAAGTTATTCAAGAATATCTCTTTCTCCTATGTGCTTTCATCCCTAACCCTAACCCTAACCCTTCCGAAAGTCGGAGAAGCTCAAGGATGGTACCGATCGATGCGCGCTACCCCATTTAGTGGGGGTAGAGCCTACTTGCAAGTCTCTCCGACCTTCACAAAAAAAGTTATTCAAGAATATCTCCTCAGATTTGGGGGAATTTCGTCGGTCGACCTCTTCCGAAGGTCGTACAAGCTCGGGGATGGTACCAATCGATCCGCAGGACCCAAATTAGTCCAGATGCAACCACTTTCCAAGTCTCTCCGACCTTCACAAAAAAAGTTATTCAAGAATATCTCTTTCTCCTATGTGCTTTCATCCCTAACCCTAACCCTAACCCTTCCGAAAGTCGGAGAAGCTCAAGGATGGTACCGATCGATGCGCGCTACCCCATTTAGTGGGGGTAGAGCCTACTTGCAAGTCTCTCCGACCTTCACAAAAAAAGTTATTCAAGAATATCTCTTTCTCCTATGTGCTTTCATCCCTAACCCTAACCCTAACCCTTCCGAAAGTCGGAGAAGCTCAAGGATGGTACCGATCGATGCGCGCTACCCCATTTAGTGGGGGTAGAGCCTACTTGCAAGTCTCTCCGACCTTCACAAAAAAAGTTATTCAAGAATATCTCTTTCTCCTATGTGCTTTCATCCCTAACCCTAACCCTAACCCTTCCGAAAGTCGGAGAAGCTCAAGGATGGTACCGATCGATGCGCGCTACCCCATTTAGTGGGGGTAGAGCCTACTTGCAAGTCTCTCCGACCTTCACAAAAAAAGTTATTCAAGAATATCTCTTTCTCCTATGTGCTTTCATCCCTAACCCTAACCCTTCCAAAAGTCGGAGAAGCTCAAGGATGGTACTGATCGATGCGCGCAACCCCATTTAGTGGGGGTAGAGCCTACTTGCAAGTCTCTCCGACCTTCACAAAAAAAGTTATTCAAGAATATCTCCTCAGATTTGGGGGAATTTCGTCGGTCGACCTCTTCCGAAGGTCGTACAAGCTCGGGGATGGTACCAATCGATCCGCAGGACCCAAATTAGTCCAGATGCAACCACTTTCCAAGTCTCTCCGACCTTCACAAAAAAAGTTATTCAAGAATATCTCTTTCTCCTATGTGCTTTCATCCCTAACCCTAACCCTTCCGAAAGTCGGAGAAGCTCAAGGATGGTACCGATCGATGCGCGCTACCCCATTTAGTGGGGGTAGAGCCTACTTGCAAGTCTCTCCGACCTTCACAAAAAAAGTTATTCAAGAATATCTCTTTCTCCTATGTGCTTTCATCCCTAACCCTAACCCTAACCCTTCCGAAAGTCGGAGAAGCTCAAGGATGGTACCGATCGATGCGCGCTACCCCATTTAGTGGGGGTAGAGCCTACTTGCAAGTCTCTCCGACCTTCACAAAAAAAGTTATTCAAGAATATCTCCTCAGATTTGGGGGAATTTCGTCGGTCGACCTCTTCCGAAGGTCGTACAAGCTCGGGGATGGTACCAATCGATCCGCAGGACCCAAATTAGTCCAGATGCAACCACTTTCCAAGTCTCTCCGACCTTCACAAAAAAAGTTATTCAAGAATATCTCTTTCTCCTATGTGCTTTCATCCCTAACCCTAACCCTAACCCTTCCGAAAGTCGGAGAAGCTCAAGGATGGTACCGATCGATGCGCGCTACCCCATTTAGTGGGGGTAGAGCCTACTTGCAAGTCTCTCCGACCTTCACAAAAAAAGTTATTCAAGAATATCTCTTTCTCCTATGTGCTTTCATCCCTAACCCTAACCCTAACCCTTTCGAAAGTCGGAGAAGCTCAAGGATGGTACCGATCGATGCGCGCTACCCCATTTAGTGGGGGTAGAGCCTACTTGCAAGTCTCTCCGACCTTCACAAAAAAAGTTATTCAAGAATATCTCTTTCTCCTATGTGCTTTCATCCCTAACCCTAACCCTAACCCTTCCGAAAGTCGGAGAAGCTCAAGGATGGTACCGATCGATGCGCGCTACCCCATTTAGTGGGGGTAAAGCCTACTTGCAAGTCTCTCCGACCTTCACAAAAAAAGTTATTCAAGAATATCTCTTTCTCCTATGTGCTTTCATCCCTAACCCTAACCCTAACCCTTCCGAAAGTCGGAGAAGCTCAAGGATGGTACCGATCGATGCGCGCTACCCCATTTAGTGGGGGTAAAGCCTACTTGCAAGTCTCTCCGACCTTCACAAAAAAAGTTATTCAAGAATATCTCTTTCTCCTATGTGCTTTCAGCCCTAACCCTAACCCTAACCCTTCCGAAAGTCGGAGAAGCTCAAGGATGGTACCGATCGATGCGCGCTACCCCATTTAGTGGGGGTAGAGCCTACTTGCAAGTCTCTCCGACCTTCACAAAAAAAGTTATTCAAGAATATCTCCTCAGATTTGGGGGAATTTCGTCGGTCGACCTCTTCCGAAGGTCGTACAAGCTCGGGGATGGTACCAATCGATCCGCAGGACCCAAATTAGTCCAGATGCAACCACTTTCCAAGTCTCTCCGACCTTCACAAAAAAAGTTATTCAAGAATATCTCTTTCTCCTATGTGCTTTCATCCCTAACCCTAACCCTAACCCTTCCGAAAGTCGGAGAAGCTCAAGGATGGTACCGATCGATGCGCGCTACCCCATTTAGTGGGGGTAGAGCCTACTTGCAAGTCTCTCCGACCTTCACAAAAAAAGTTATTCAAGAATATCTCTTTCTCCTATGTGCTTTCATCCCTAACCCTAACCCTAACCCTTCCGAAAGTCGGAGAAGCTCAAGGATGGTACCGATCGATGCGCGCTACCCCATTTAGTGGGGGTAGAGCCTACTTGCAAGTCTCTCCGACCTTCACAAAAAAAGTTATTCAAGAATATCTCTTTCTCCTATGTGCTTTCATCCCTAACCCTAACCCTAACCCTTCCGAAAGTCGGAGAAGCTCAAGGATGGTACCGATCGATGCGCGCTACCCCATTTAGTGGGGGTAGAGCCTACTTGCAAGTCTCTCCGACCTTCACAAAAAAAGTTATTCAAGAATATCTCTTTCTCCTATGTGCTTTCATCCCTAACCCTAACCCTAACCCTTCCGAAAGTCGGAGAAGCTCAAGGATGGTACCGATCGATGCGCGCTACCCCATTTAGTGGGGGTAGAGCCTACTTGCAAGTCTCTCCGACCTTCACAAAAAAAGTTATTCAAGAATATCTCTTTCTCCTATGTGCTTTCATCCCTAACCCTAACCCTAACCCTTCCGAAAGTCGGAGAAGCTCAAGGATGGTACCGATCGATGCGCGCTACCCCATTTAGTGGGGGTAGAGCCTACTTGCAAGTCTCTCCGACCTTCACAAAAAAAGTTATTCAAGAATATCTCTTTCTCCTATGTGCTTTCATCCCTAACCCTAACCCTAACCCTTCCGAAAGTCGGAGAAGCTCAAGGATGGTACCGATCGATGCGCGCTACCCCATTTAGTGGGGGTAGAGCCTACTTGCAAGTCTCTCCGACCTTCACAAAAAAAGTTATTCAAGAATATCTCTTTCTCCTATGTGCTTTCATCCCTAACCCTAACCCTAACCCTTCCGAAAGTCGGAGAAGCTCAGGGATGGTACCGATCGATGCGCGCTACCCCATTTAGTGGGGGTAGAGCCTACTTGCAAGTCTCTCCGACCTTCACAAAAAAAGTTATTCAAGAATATCTCTTTCTCCTATGTGCTTTCATCCCTAACCCTAACCCTTCCAAAAGTCGGAGAAGCTCAAGGATGGTACTGATCGATGCGCGCAACCCCATTTAGTGGGGGTAGTGCCTACTTGCAAGTCTCTCCGACCTTCACAAAAAAAGTTATTCAAGAATATCTCCTCAGATTTGGGGGAATTTCGTCGGTCGACCTCTTCGGAAGGTCGTACAAGCTCGGGGATGGTACCAATCGATCCGCAGGACCCAAATTAGTCCAGATGCAACCACTTTCCAAGTCTCTCCGACCTTCACAAAAAAAGTTATTCAAGAATATCTCTTTCTCCTATGTGCTTTCATCCCTAACCCTAACCCTAACCCTTCCGAAAGTCGGAGAAGCTCAAGGATGGTACCGATCGATGCGCGCTACCCCATTTAGTGGGGGTAGAGCCTACTTGCAAGTCTCT
The DNA here is from genome assembly GCF_963576545.1 of Limanda limanda. Taxonomy (NCBI): domain Eukaryota; kingdom Metazoa; phylum Chordata; class Actinopteri; order Pleuronectiformes; family Pleuronectidae; genus Limanda; species Limanda limanda. The sequence continues at coordinate 108,390 of NW_026870586.1, read as the reverse complement.
CCGACCTTCACAAAAAAAGTTATTCAAGAATATCTCTTTCTCCTATGTGCTTTCATCCCTAACCCTAACCCTAACCCTTCCGAAAGTCGGAGAAGCTCAAGGATGGTACCGATCGATGCGCGCTACCCCATTTAGTGGGGGTAGAGCCTACTTGCAAGTCTCTCCGACCTTCACAAAAAAAGTTATTCAAGAATATCTCTTTCTCCTATGTGCTTTCATCCCTAACCCTAACCCTAACCCTTCCGAAAGTCGGAGAAGCTCAAGGATGGTACTGATCGATGCGCGCTACCCCATTTAGTGGGGGTAGAGCCTACTTGCAAGTCTCTCCGACCTTCACAAAAAAAGTTATTCAAGAATATCTCTTTCTCCTATGTGCTTTCATCCCTAACCCTAACCCTAACCCTTCCGAAAGTCGGAGAAGCTCAAGGATGGTACTGATCGATGCGCGCAACCCCATTTAGTGGGGGTAGAGCCTACTTGCAAGTCTCTCCGACCTTCACAAAAAAAGTTATTCAAGAATATCTCCTCAGATTTTGGGGGAATTTCGTCGGTCGACCTCTTCCGAAGGTCGTACAAGCTCGGGGATGGTACCAATCGATCTGCAGGACCCAAATTAGTCCAGATGCAACCACTTTCCAAGTCTCTCCGACCTTCACAAAAAAAGTTATTCAAGAATATCTCTTTCTCCTATGTGCTTTCATCCCTAACCCTAACCCTAACCCTTCCGAAAGTCGGAGAAGCTCAAGGATGGTACCGATCGATGCGCGCTACCCCATTTAGTGGGGGTAGAGCCTACTTGCAAGTCTCTCCGACCTTCACAAAAAAAGTTATTCAAGAATATCTCTTTCTCCTATGTGCTTTCATCCCTAACCCTAACCCTAACCCTTCCGAAAGTCGGAGAAGCTCAAGGATGGTACCGATCGATGCGCGCAACCCCATTTAGTGGGGGTAGAGCCTACTTGCAAGTCTCTCCGACCTTCACAAAAAAAGTTATTCAAGAATATCTCCTCAGATTTGGGGGAATTTCGTCGGTCGACCTCTTCCGAAGGTCGTACAAGCTCGGGGATGGTACCAATCGATCCGCAGGACCCAAATTAGTCCAGATGCAACCACTTTACAAGTCTCTCCGACCTTCACAAAAAAAGTTATTCAAGAATATCTCTTTCTCCTATGTGCTTTCATCCCTAACCCTAACCCTAACCCTTCCGAAAGTCGGAGAAGCTCAAGGATGGTACCGATCGATGCGCGCTACCCCATTTAGTGGGGGTAGAGCCTACTTGCAAGTCTCTCCGACCTTCACAAAAAAAGTTATTCAAGAATATCTCTTTCTCCTATGTGCTTTCATCCCTAACCCTAACCCTAACCCTTCCGAAAGTCGGAGAAGCTCAAGGATGGTACCGATCGATGTGCGCTACCCCATTTAGTGGGGGTAGAGCCTACTTGCAAGTCTCTCCGACCTTCACAAAAAAAGTTATTCAAGAATATCTCTTTCTCCTATGTGCTTTCATCCCTAACCCTAACCCTAACCCTTCCGAAAGTCGGAGAAGCTCAAGGATGGTACCGATCGATGCGCGCTACCCCATTTAGTGGGGGTAGAGCCTACTTGCAAGTCTCTCCGACCTTCACAAAAAAAGTTATTCAAGAATATCTCTTTCTCCTATGTGCTTTCATCCCTAACCCTAACCCTAACCCTTCCGAAAGTCGGAGAAGCTCAAGGATGGTACTGATCGATGCGCGCAACCCCATTTAGTGGGGGTAGAGCCTACTTGCAAGTCTCTCCGACCTTCACAAAAAAAGTTATTCAAGAATATCTCCTCAGATTTGGGGGAATTTCGTCGGTCGACCTCTTCCGAAGGTCGTACAAGCTCGGGGATGGTACCAATCGATCCGCAGGACCCAAATTAGTCCAGATGCAACCACTTTCCAAGTCTCTCCGACCTTCACAAAAAAAGTTATTCAAGAATATCTCTTTCTCCTATGTGCTTTCATCCCTAACCCTAACCCTAACCCTTCCGAAAGTCGGAGAAGCTCAAGGATGGTACCGATCGATGCGCGCTACCCCATTTAGTGGGGGTAGAGCCTACTTGCAAGTCTCTCCGACCTTCACAAAAAAAGTTATTCAAGAATATCTCTTTCTCCTATGTGCTTTCATCCCTAACCCTAACCCTAACCCTTCCGAAAGTCGGAGAAGCTCAAGGATGGTACCGATCGATGCGCGCTACCCCATTTAGTGGGGGTAGAGCCTACTTGCAAGTCTCTCCGACCTTCACAAAAAAAGTTATTCAAGAATATCTCTTTCTCCTATGTGCTTTCATCCCTAACCCTAACCCTAACCCTTCCGAAAGTCGGAGAAGCTCAAGGATGGTACTGATCGATGCGCGTTACCCCATTTAGTGGGGGTAGAGCCTACTTGCAAGTCTCTCCGACCTTCACAAAAAAAGTTATTCAAGAATATCTCTTTCTCCTATGTGCTTTCATCCCTAACCCTAACCCTAACCCTTCCGAAAGTCGGAGAAGCTCAAGGATGGTACTGATCGATGCGCGCAACCCCATTTAGTGGGGGTAGAGCCTACTTGCAAGTCTCTCCGACCTTCACAAAAAAAGTTATTCAAGAATATCTCCTCAGATTTTGGGGGAATTTCGTCGGTCGACCTCTTCCGAAGGTCGTACAAGCTCGGGGATGGTACCAATCGATCTGCAGGACCCAAATTAGTCCAGATGCAACCACTTTCCAAGTCTCTCCGACCTTCACAAAAAAAGTTATTCAAGAATATCTCTTTCTCCTATGTGCTTTCATCCCTAACCCTAACCCTAACCCTTCCGAAAGTCGGAGAAGCTCAAGGATGGTACCGATCGATGCGCGCTACCCCATTTAGTGGGGGTAGAGCCTACTTGCAAGTCTCTCCGACCTTCACAAAAAAAGTTATTCAAGAATATCTCTTTCTCCTATGTGCTTTCATCCCTAACCCTAACCCTAACCCTTCCGAAAGTCGGAGAAGCTCAAGGATGGTACCGATCGATGCGCGCAACCCCATTTAGTGGGGGTAGAGCCTACTTGCAAGTCTCTCCGACCTTCACAAAAAAAGTTATTCAAGAATATCTCCTCAGATTTGGGGGAATTTCGTCGGTCGACCTCTTCCGAAGGTCGTACAAGCTCGGGGATGGTACCAATCGATCTGCAGGACCCAAATTAGTCCAGATGCAACCACTTTCCAAGTCTCTCCGACCTTCACAAAAAAAGTTATTCAAGAATATCTCTTTCTCCTATGTGCTTTCATCCCTAACCCTAACCCTAACCCTTCCGAAAGTCGGAGAAGCTCAAGGATGGTACCGATCGATGCGCGCTACCCCATTTAGTGGGGGTAGAGCCTACTTGCAAGTCTCTCCGACCTTCACAAAAAAAGTTATTCAAGAATATCTCTTTCTCCTATGTGCTTTCATCCCTAACCCTAACCCTAACCCTTCCGAAAGTCGGAGAAGCTCAAGGATGGTACCGATCGATGCGCGCAACCCCATTTAGTGGGGGTAGAGCCTACTTGCAAGTCTCTCCGACCTTCACAAAAAAAGTTATTCAAGAATATCTCCTCAGATTTGGGGGAATTTCGTCGGTCGACCTCTTCCGAAGGTCGTACAAGCTCGGGGATGGTACCAATCGATCCGCAGGACCCAAATTAGTCCAGATGCAACCACTTTCCAAGTCTCTCCGACCTTCACAAAAAACGTTATTCAAGAATATCTCTTTCTCCTATGTGCTTTCATCCCTAACCCTAACCCTAACCCTTCCGAAAGTCGGAGAAGCTCAAGGATGGTACTGATCGATGCGCGCTACCCCATTTAGTGGGGGTAGAGCCTACTTGCAAGTCTCTCCGACCTTCACAAAAAAAGTTATTCAAGAATATCTCTTTCTCCTATGTGCTTTCATCCCTAACCCTAACCCTAACCCTTCCGAAAGTCGGAGAAGCTCAAGGATGGTACCGATCGATGCGCGCTACCCCATTTAGTGGGGGTAGAGCCTACTTGCAAGTCTCTCCGACCTTCACAAAAAAAGTTATTCAAGAATATCTCTTTCTCCTATGTGCTTTCATCCCTAACCCTAACCCTAACCCTTCCGAAAGTCGGAGAAGCTCAAGGATGGTACCGATCGATGCGCGCTACCCCATTTAGTGGGGGTAGAGCCTACTTGCAAGTCTCTCCGACCTTCACAAAAAAAGTTATTCAAGAATATCTCTTTCTCCTATGTGCTTTCATCCCTAACCCTAACCCTAACCCTTCCGAAAGTCGGAGAAGCTCAAGGATGGTACCGATCGATGCGCGCTACCCCATTTAGTGGGGGTAGAGCCTACTTGCAAGTCTCTCCGACCTTCACAAAAAAAGTTATTCAAGAATATCTCTTTCTCCTATGTGCTTTCATCCCTAACCCTAACCCTAACCCTTCCGAAAGTCGGAGAAGCTCAAGGATGGTACTGATCGATGCGCGCAACCCCATTTAGTGGGGGTAGAGCCTACTTGCAAGTCTCTCAGACCTTCACAAAAAAAGTTATTCAAGAATATCTCCTCAGATTTGGGGGAATTTCGTCGGTCGACCTCTTCCGAAGGTCGTACAAGCTCGGGGATGGTACCAATCGATCCGCAGGACCCAAATTAGTCCAGATGCAACCACTTTCCAAGTCTCTCCGACCTTCACAAAAAAAGTTATTCAAGAATATCTCTTTCTCCTATGTGCTTTCATCCCTAACCCTAACCCTAACCCTTCCGAAAGTCGGAGAAGCTCAAGGATGGTACCGATCGATGCGCGCTACCCCATTTAGTGGGGGTAGAGCCTACTTGCAAGTCTCTCCGACCTTCACAAAAAAAGTTATTCAAGAATATCTCTTTCTCCTATGTGCTTTCATCCCTAACCCTAACCCTAACCCTTCCGAAAGTCGGAGAAGCTCAAGGATGGTACCGATCGATGCGCGCTACCCCATTTAGTGGGGGTAGAGCCTACTTGCAAGTCTCTCCGACCTTCACAAAAAAAGTTATTCAAGAATATCTCTTTCTCCTATGTGCTTTCATCCCTAACCCTAACCCTAACCCTTCCGAAAGTCGGAGAAGCTCAAGGATGGTACTGATCGATGCGCGTTACCCCATTTAGTGGGGGTAGAGCCTACTTGCAAGTCTCTCCGACCTTCACAAAAAAAGTTATTCAAGAATATCTCTTTCTCCTATGTGCTTTCATCCCTAACCCTAACCCTAACCCTTCCGAAAGTCGGAGAAGCTCAAGGATGGTACTGATCGATGCGCGCAACCCCATTTAGTGGGGGTAGAGCCTACTTGCAAGTCTCTCCGACCTTCACAAAAAAAGTTATTCAAGAATATCTCCTCAGATTTTGGGGGAATTTCGTCGGTCGACCTCTTCCGAAGGTCGTACAAGCTCGGGGATGGTACCAATCGATCTGCAGGACCCAAATTAGTCCAGATGCAACCACTTTCCAAGTCTCTCCGACCTTCACAAAAAAAGTTATTCAAGAATATCTCTTTCTCCTATGTGCTTTCATCCCTAACCCTAACCCTAACCCTTCCGAAAGTCGGAGAAGCTCAAGGATGGTACCGATCGATGCGCGCTACCCCATTTAGTGGGGGTAGAGCCTACTTGCAAGTCTCTCCGACCTTCACAAAAAAAGTTATTCAAGAATATCTCTTTCTCCTATGTGCTTTCATCCCTAACCCTAACCCTAACCCTTCCGAAAGTCGGAGAAGCTCAAGGATGGTACTGATCGATGCGCGCAACCCCATTTAGTGGGGGTAGAGCCTACTTGCAAGTCTCTCCGACCTTCACAAAAAAAGTTATTCAAGAATATCTCCTCAGATTTGGGGGAATTTCGTCGGTCGACCTCTTCCGAAGGTCGTACAAGCTCGGGGATGGTACCAATCGATCCGCAGGACCCAAATTAGTCCAGATGCAACCACTTTCCAAGTCTCTCCGACCTTCACAAAAAAAGTTATTCAAGAATATCTCTTTCTCCTATGTGCTTTCATCCCTAACCCTAACCCTAACCCTTCCGAAAGTCGGAGAAGCTCAAGGATGGTACTGATCGATGCGCGCAACCCCATTTAGTGGGGGTAGAGCCTACTTGCAAGTCTCTCCGACCTTCACAAAAAAAGTTATTCAAGAATATCTCCTCAGATTTGGGGGAATTTCGTCGGTCGACCTCTTCCGAAGGTCGTACAAGCTCGGGGATGGTACCAATCGATCCGCAGGACCCAAATTAGTCCAAATGCAACCACTTTCCAAGTCTCTCCGACCTTCACAAAAAAAGTTATTCAAGAATATCTCTTTCTCCTATGTGCTTTCATCCCTAACCCTAACCCTAACCCTTCCGAAAGTCGGAGAAGCTCAAGGATGGTACCGATCGATGCGCGCAACCCCATTTAGTGGGGGTAGAGCCTACTTGCAAGTCTCTCCGACCTTCACAAAAAAAGTTATTCAAGAATATCTCCTCAGATTTGGGGGAATTTCGTCGGTCGACCTCTTCCGAAGGTCGTACAAGCTCGGGGATGGTACCAATCGATCCGCAGGACCCAAATTAGTCCAGATGCAACCACTTTCCAAGTCTCTCCGACCTTCACAAAAAACGTTATTCAAGAATATCTCTTTCTCCTATGTGCTTTCATCCCTAACCCTAACCCTAACCCTTCCGAAAGTCGGAGAAGCTCAAGGATGGTACTGATCGATGCGCGCTACCCCATTTAGTGGGGGTAGAGCCTACTTGCAAGTCTCTCCGACCTTCACAAAAAAAGTTATTCAAGAATATCTCTTTCTCCTATGTGCTTTCATCCCTAACCCTAACCCTAACCCTTCCGAAAGTCGGAGAAGCTCAAGGATGGTACCGATCGATGCGCGCTACCCCATTTAGTGGGGGTAGAGCCTACTTGCAAGTCTCTCCGACCTTCACAAAAAAAGTTATTCAAGAATATCTCTTTCTCCTATGTGCTTTCATCCCTAACCCTAACCCTAACCCTTCCGAAAGTCGGAGAAGCTCAAGGATGGTACCGATCGATGCGCGCTACCCCATTTAGTGGGGGTAGAGCCTACTTGCAAGTCTCTCCGACCTTCACAAAAAAAGTTATTCAAGAATATCTCTTTCTCCTATGTGCTTTCATCCCTAACCCTAACCCTAACCCTTCCGAAAGTCGGAGAAGCTCAAGGATGGTACCGATCGATGCGCGCTACCCCATTTAGTGGGGGTAGAGCCTACTTGCAAGTCTCTCCGACCTTCACAAAAAAAGTTATTCAAGAATATCTCTTTCTCCTATGTGCTTTCATCCCTAACCCTAACCCTAACCCTTCCGAAAGTCGGAGAAGCTCAAGGATGGTACTGATCGATGCGCGCAACCCCATTTAGTGGGGGTAGAGCCTACTTGCAAGTCTCTCAGACCTTCACAAAAAAAGTTATTCAAGAATATCTCCTCAGATTTGGGGGAATTTCGTCGGTCGACCTCTTCCGAAGGTCGTACAAGCTCGGGGATGGTACCAATCGATCCGCAGGACCCAAATTAGTCCAGATGCAACCACTTTCCAAGTCTCTCCGACCTTCACAAAAAAAGTTATTCAAGAATATCTCTTTCTCCTATGTGCTTTCATCCCTAACCCTAACCCTAACCCTTCCGAAAGTCGGAGAAGCTCAAGGATGGTACCGATCGATGCGCGCTACCCCATTTAGTGGGGGTAGAGCCTACTTGCAAGTCTCTCCGACCTTCACAAAAAAAGTTATTCAAGAATATCTCTTTCTCCTATGTGCTTTCATCCCTAACCCTAACCCTAACCCTTCCGAAAGTCGGAGAAGCTCAAGGATGGTACCGATCGATGCGCGCTACCCCATTTAGTGGGGGTAGAGCCTACTTGCAAGTCTCTCCGACCTTCACAAAAAAAGTTATTCAAGAATATCTCTTTCTCCTATGTGCTTTCATCCCTAACCCTAACCCTAACCCTTCCGAAAGTCGGAGAAGCTCAAGGATGGTACTGATCGATGCGCGTTACCCCATTTAGTGGGGGTAGAGCCTACTTGCAAGTCTCTCCGACCTTCACAAAAAAAGTTATTCAAGAATATCTCTTTCTCCTATGTGCTTTCATCCCTAACCCTAACCCTAACCCTTCCGAAAGTCGGAGAAGCTCAAGGATGGTACTGATCGATGCGCGCAACCCCATTTAGTGGGGGTAGAGCCTACTTGCAAGTCTCTCCGACCTTCACAAAAAAAGTTATTCAAGAATATCTCCTCAGATTTTGGGGGAATTTCGTCGGTCGACCTCTTCCGAAGGTCGTACAAGCTCGGGGATGGTACCAATCGATCTGCAGGACCCAAATTAGTCCAGATGCAACCACTTTCCAAGTCTCTCCGACCTTCACAAAAAAAGTTATTCAAGAATATCTCTTTCTCCTATGTGCTTTCATCCCTAACCCTAACCCTAACCCTTCCGAAAGTCGGAGAAGCTCAAGGATGGTACCGATCGATGCGCGCTACCCCATTTAGTGGGGGTAGAGCCTACTTGCAAGTCTCTCCGACCTTCACAAAAAAAGTTATTCAAGAATATCTCTTTCTCCTATGTGCTTTCATCCCTAACCCTAACCCTAACCCTTCCGAAAGTCGGAGAAGCTCAAGGATGGTACTGATCGATGCGCGCAACCCCATTTAGTGGGGGTAGAGCCTACTTGCAAGTCTCTCCGACCTTCACAAAAAAAGTTATTCAAGAATATCTCCTCAGATTTGGGGGAATTTCGTCGGTCGACCTCTTCCGAAGGTCGTACAAGCTCGGGGATGGTACCAATCGATCCGCAGGACCCAAATTAGTCCAGATGCAACCACTTTCCAAGTCTCTCCGACCTTCACAAAAAAAGTTATTCAAGAATATCTCTTTCTCCTATGTGCTTTCATCCCTAACCCTAACCCTAACCCTTCCGAAAGTCGGAGAAGCTCAAGGATGGTACTGATCGATGCGCGCAACCCCATTTAGTGGGGGTAGAGCCTACTTGCAAGTCTCTCCGACCTTCACAAAAAAAGTTATTCAAGAATATCTCCTCAGATTTGGGGGAATTTCGTCGGTCGACCTCTTCCGAAGGTCGTACAAGCTCGGGGATGGTACCAATCGATCCGCAGGACCCAAATTAGTCCAAATGCAACCACTTTCCAAGTCTCTCCGACCTTCACAAAAAAAGTTATTCAAGAATATCTCTTTCTCCTATGTGCTTTCATCCCTAACCCTAACCCTAACCCTTCCGAAAGTCGGAGAAGCTCAAGGATGGTACCGATCGATGCGCGCAACCCCATTTAGTGGGGGTAGAGCCTACTTGCAAGTCTCTCCGACCTTCACAAAAAAAGTTATTCAAGAATATCTCCTCAGATTTGGGGGAATTTCGTCGGTCGACCTCTTCCGAAGGTCGTACAAGCTCGGGGATGGTACCAATCGATCCGCAGGACCCAAATTAGTCCAGATGCAACCACTTTCCAAGTCTCTCCGACCTTCACAAAAAAAGTTATTCAAGAATATCTCTTTCTCCTATGTGCTTTCATCCCTAACCCTAACCCTAACCCTTCCGAAAGTCGGAGAAGCTCAAGGATGGTACTGATCGATGCGCGCTACCCCATTTAGTGGGGGTAGAGCCTACTTGCAAGTCTCTCCGACCTTCACAAAAAAAGTTATTCAAGAATATCTCTTTCTCCTATGTGCTTTCATCCCTAACCCTAACCCTAACCCTTCCGAAAGTCGGAGAAGCTCAAGGATGGTACCGATCGATGCGCGCTACCCCATTTAGTGGGGGTAGAGCCTACTTGCAAGTCTCTCCGACCTTCACAAAAAAAGTTATTCAAGAATATCTCTTTCTCCTATGTGCTTTCATCCCTAACCCTAACCCTAACCCTTCCGAAAGTCGGAGAAGCTCAAGGATGGTACCGATCGATGTGCGCTACCCCATTTAGTGGGGGTAGAGCCTACTTGCAAGTCTCTCCGACCTTCACAAAAAAAGTTATTCAAGAATATCTCTTTCTCCTATGTGCTTTCATCCCTAACCCTAACCCTAACCCTTCCGAAAGTCGGAGAAGCTCAAGGATGGTACTGATCGATGCGCGCAACCCCATTTAGTGGGGGTAGAGCCTACTTGCAAGTCTCTCCGACCTTCACAAAAAAAGTTATTCAAGAATATCTCCTCAGATTTGGGGGAATTTCGTCGGTCGACCTCTTCCGAAGGTCGTACAAGCTCGGGGATGGTACCAATCGATCCGCAGGACCCAAATTAGTCCAAATGCAACCACTTTCCAAGTCTCTCCGACCTTCACAAAAAAAGTTATTCAAGAATATCTCTTTCTCCTATGTGCTTTCATCCCTAACCCTAACCCTAACCCTTCCGAAAGTCGGAGAAGCTCAAGGATGGTACCGATCGATGCGCGCTACCCCATTTAGTGGGGGTAGAGCCTACTTGCAAGTCTCTCCGACCTTCACAAAAAAAGTTATTCAAGAATATCTCTTTCTCCTATGTGCTTTCATCCCTAACCCTAACCCTAACCCTTCCGAACGTCGGAGAAGCTCAAGGATGGTACCGATCGATGCGCGCTACCCCATTTAGTGGGGGTAGAGCCTACTTGCAAGTCTCTCCGACCTTCACAAAAAAAGTTATTCAAGAATATCTCTTTCTCCTATGTGCTTTCATCCCTAACCCTAACCCTAACCCTTCCGAAAGTCGGAGAAGCTCAAGGATGGTACTGATCGATGCGCGCTACCCCATTTAGTGGGGGTAGAGCCTACTTGCAAGTCTCTCCGACCTTCACAAAAAAAGTTATTCAAGAATATCTCTTTCTCCTATGTGCTTTCATCCCTAACCCTAACCCTAACCCTTCCGAAAGTCGGAGAAGCTCAAGGATGGTACTGATCGATGCGCGCAACCCCATTTAGTGGGGGTAGAGCCTACTTGCAAGTCTCTCCGACCTTCACAAAAAAAGTTATTCAAGAATATCTCCTCAGATTTTGGGGGAATTTCGTCGGTCGACCTCTTCCGAAGGTCGTACAAGCTCGGGGATGGTACCAATCGATCTGCAGGACCCAAATTAGTCCAGATGCAACCACTTTCCAAGTCTCTCCGACCTTCAAAAAAAAAGTTATTCAAGAATATCTCTTTCTCCTATGTGCTTTCATCCCTAACCCTAACCCTAACCCTTCCGAAAGTCGGAGAAGCTCAAGGATGGTACCGATCGATGCGCGCTACCCCATTTAGTGGGGGTAGAGCCTACTTGCAAGTCTCTCCGACCTTCACAAAAAAAGTTATTCAAGAATATCTCTTTCTCCTATGTGCTTTCATCCCTAACCCTAACCCTAACCCTTCCGAAAGTCGGAGAAGCTCAAGGATGGTACCGATCGATGCGCGCAACCCCATTTAGTGGGGGTAGAGCCTACTTGCAAGTCTCTCCGACCTTCACAAAAAAAGTTATTCAAGAATATCTCCTCAGATTTGGGGGAATTTCGTCGGTCGACCTCTTCCGAAGGTCGTACAAGCTCGGGGATGGTACCAATCGATCCGCAGGACCCAAATTAGTCCAGATGCAACCACTTTCCAAGTCTCTCCGACCTTCACAAAAAAAGTTATTCAAGAATATCTCTTTCTCCTATGTGCTTTCATCCCTAACCCTAACCCTAACCCTTCCGAAAGTCGGAGAAGCTCAAGGATGGTACCGATCGATGCGCGCTACCCCATTTAGTGGGGGTAGAGCCTACTTGCAAGTCTCTCCGACCTTCACAAAAAAAGTTATTCAAGAATATCTCTTTCTCCTATGTGCTTTCATCCCTAACCCTAACCCTAACCCTTCCGAAAGTCGGAGAAGCTCAAGGATGGTACCGATCGATGCGCGCTACCCCATTTAGTGGGGGTAGAGCCTACTTGCAAGTCTCTCCGACCTTCACAAAAAAAGTTATTCAAGAATATCTCTTTCTCCTATGTGCTTTCATCCCTAACCCTAACCCTTCCGAAAGTCGGAGAAGCTCAAGGATGGTACCGATCGATGCGCGCTACCCCATTTAGTGGGGGTAGAGCCTACTTGCAAGTCTCTCCGACCTTCACAAAAAAAGTTATTCAAGAATATCTCTTTCTCCTATGTGCTTTCATCCCTAACCCTAACCCTAACCCTTCCGAAAGTCGGAGAAGCTCAAGGATGGTACTGATCGATGCGCGCAACCCCATTTAGTGGGGGTAGAGCCTACTTGCAAGTCTCTCCGACCTTCACAAAAAAAGTTATTCAAGAATATCTCCTCAGATTTGGGGGAATTTCGTCGGTCGACCTCTTTCAAAGGTCGTACAAGCTCGGGGATGGTACCAATCGATCCGCAGGACCCAAATTAGTCCAGATGCAACCACTTTCCAAGTCTCTCCGACCTTCACAAAAAAAGTTATTCAAGAATATCTCTTTCTCCTATGTGCTTTCATCCCTAACCCTAACCCTAACCCTTCCGAAAGTCGGAGAAGCTCAAGGATGGTACCGATCGATGCGCGCTACCCCATTTAGTGGGGGTAGAGCCTACTTGCAAGTCTCTCCGACCTTCACAAAAAAAGTTATTCAAGAATATCTCTTTCTCCTATGTGCTTTCATCCCTAACCCTAACCCTAACCCTTCCGAAAGTCGGAGAAGCTCAAGGATGGTACCGATCGATGCGCGCTACCCCATTTAGTGGGGGTAGAGCCTACTTGCAAGTCTCTCCGACCTTCACAAAAAAAGTTATTCAAGAATATCTCTTTCTCCTATGTGCTTTCATCCCTAACCCTAACCCTAACCCTTCCGAAAGTCGGAGAAGCTCAAGGATGGTACCGATCGATGCGCGCTACCCCATTTAGTGGGGGTAGAGCCTACTTGCAAGTCTCTCCGACCTTCACAAAAAAAGTTATTCAAGAATATCTCTTTCTCCTATGTGCTTTCATCCCTAACCCTAACCCTAACCCTTCCGAAAGTCGGAGAAGCTCAAGGATGGTACTGATCGATGCGCGCTACCCCATTTAGTGGGGGTAAAGCCTACTTGCAAGTCTCTCCGACCTTCACAAAAAAAGTTATTCAAGAATATCTCTTTCTCCTATGTGCTTTCATCCCTAACCCTAACCCTAACCCTTCCGAAAGTCGGAGAAGCTCAAGGATGGTACTGATCGATGCGCGCAACCCCATTTAGTGGGGGTAGAGCCTACTTGCAAGTCTCTCCGACCTTCACAAAAAAAGTTATTCAAGAATATCTCCTCAGATTTTGGGGGAATTTCGTCGGTCGACCTCTTCCGAAGGTCGTACAAGCTCGGGGATGGTACCAATCGATCTGCAGGACCCAAATTAGTCCAGATGCAACCACTTTCCAAGTCTCTCCGACCTTCAAAAAAAAAGTTATTCAAGAATATCTCTTTCTCCTATGTGCTTTCATCCCTAACCCTAACCCTAACCCTTCCGAAAGTCGGAGAAGCTCAAGGATGGTACCGATCGATGCGCGCTACCCCATTTAGTGGGGGTAGAGCCTACTTGCAAGTCTCTCCGACCTTCACAAAAAAATTTATTCAAGAATATCTCTTTCTCCTATGTGCTTTCATCCCTAACCCTAACCCTAACCCTTCCGAAAGTCGGAGAAGCTCAAGGATGGTACCGATCGATGTGCGCAACCCCATTTAGTGGGGGTAGAGCCTACTTGCAAGTCTCTCCGACCTTCACAAAAAAAGTTATTCAAGAATATCTCCTCAGATTTGGGGGAATTTCGTCTGTCGACCTCTTCCGAAGGTCGTACAAGCTCGGGGATGGTACCAATCGATCCGCAGGACCCAAATTAGTCCAGATGCAACCACTTTCCAAGTCTCTCCGACCTTCACAAAAAAAGTTATTCAAGAATATCTCTTTCTCCTATGTGCTTTCATCCCTAACCCTAACCCTAACCCTTCCGAAAGTCGGAGAAGCTCAAGGATGGTACCGATCGATGCGCGCTACCCCATTTAGTGGGGGTAGAGCCTACTTGCAAGTCTCTCCGACCTTCACAAAAAAAGTTATTCAAGAATATCTCTTTCTCCTATGTGCTTTCATCCCTAACCCTAACCCTAACCCTTCCGAAAGTCGGAGAAGCTCAAGGATGGTACCGATCGATGCGCGCTACCCCATTTAGTGGGGGTAGAGCCTACTTGCAAGTCTCTCCGACCTTCACAAAAAAAGTTATTCAAGAATATCTCTTTCTCCTATGTGCTTTCATCCCTAACCCTAACCCTTCCGAAAGTCGGAGAAGCTCAAGGATGGTACCGATCGATGCGCGCTACCCCATTTAGTGGGGGTAGAGCCTACTTGCAAGTCTCTCCGACCTTCACAAAAAAAGTTATTCAAGAATATCTCTTTCTCCTATGTGCTTTCATCCCTAACCCTAACCCTAACCCTTCCGAAAGTCGGAGAAGCTCAAGGATGGTACTGATCGATGCGCGCAACCCCATTTAGTGGGGGTAGAGCCTACTTGCAAGTCTCTCCGACCTTCACAAAAAAAGTTATTCAAGAATATCTCCTCAGATTTGGGGGAATTTCGTCGGTCGACCTCTTTCGAAGGTCGTACAAGCTCGGGGATGGTACCAATCGATCCGCAGGACCCAAATTAGTCCAGATGCAACCACTTTCCAAGTCTCTCCGACCTTCACAAAAAAAGTTATTCAAGAATATCTCTTTCTCCTATGTGCTTTCATCCCTAACCCTAACCCTAACCCTTCCGAAAGTCGGAGAAGCTCAAGGATGGTACCGATCGATGCGCGCTACCCCATTTAGTGGGGGTAGAGCCTACTTGCAAGTCTCTCCGACCTTCACAAAAAAAGTTATTCAAGAATATCTCTTTCTCCTATGTGCTTTCATCCCTAACCCTAACCCTAACCCTTCCGAAAGTCGGAGAAGCTCAAGGATGGTACCGATCGATGCGCGCTACGCCATTTAGTGGGGGTAGAGCCTACTTGCAAGTCTCTCCGACCTTCACAAAAAAAGTTATTCAAGAATATCTCCTCAGATTTGGGGGAATTTCGTCGGTCGACCTCTTCCGAAGGTCGTACAAGCTCGGGGATAGTACCAATCGATCCGCAGGACCCAAATTAGTCCAGATGCAACCACTTTCCAAGTCTCTCCGACCTTCACAAAAAAGTTATTCAAGAATATCTCTTTCTCCTATGTGATTTCATCCCTAACCCTAACCCTAACCCTTCCGAAAGTCGGAGAAGCTCAAGGATGGTACCGATCGATGCGCGCTACCCCATTTAGTGGGGGTAGAGCCTACTTGCAAGTCTCTCCGACCTTCACAAAAAAAGTTATTCAAGAATATCTCTTTCTCCTATGTGCTTTCATCCCTAACCCTAACCCTTCCGAAAGTCGGAGAAGCTCAAGGATGGTACCGATCGATGCGCGCTACCCCATTTAGTGGGGGTAGAGCCTACTTGCAAGTCTCTCCGACCTTCACAAAAAAAGTTATTCAAGAATATCTCTTTCTCCTATGTGCTTTCATCCCTAACCCTAACCCTAACCCTTCCAAAAGTCGGAGAAGCTCAAGGATGGTACCGATCGATGCGCGCTACCCCATTTAGTGGGGGTAGAGACTACTTGCAAGTCTCTCCGACCTTCACAAAAAAAGTTATTCAAGAATATCTCTTTCTCCTATGTGCTTTCATCCCTAACCCTAACCCTAACCCTTCCGAAAGTCGGAGAAGCTCAAGGATGGTACTGATCGATGCGCGCAACCCCATTTAGTGGGGGTAGAGCCTACTTGCAAGTCTCTCCGACCTTCACAAAAAAAGTTATTCAAGAATATCTCCTCAGATTTTGGGGGAATTTCGTCGGTCGACCTCTTCCGAAGGTCGTACAAGCTCGGGGATGGTACCAATCGATCTGCAGGACCCAAATTAGTCCAGATGCAACCACTTTCCAAGTCTCTCCGACCTTCACAAAAAAAGTTATTCAAGAATATCTCTTTCTCCTATGTGCTTTCATCCCTAACCCTAACCCTAACCCTTCCGAAAGTCGGAGAAGCTCAAGGATGGTACCGATCGATGCGCGCTACCCCATTTAGTGGGGGTAGAGCCTACTTGCAAGTCTCTCCGACCTTCACAAAAAAAGTTATTCAAGAATATCTCTTTCTCCTATGTGCTTTCATCCCTAACCCTAACCCTAACCCTTCCGAAAGTCGGAGAAGCTCAAGGATGGTACCGATCGATGCGCGCAACCCCATTTAGTGGGGGTAGAGCCTACTTGCAAGTCTCTCCGACCTTCACAAAAAAAGTTATTCAAGAATATCTCCTCAGATTTGGGGGAATTTCGTCGGTCGACCTCTTCCGAAGGTCGTACAAGCTCGGGGATGGTACCAATCGATCCGCAGGACCCAAATTAGTCCAGATGCAACCACTTTCCAAGTCTCTCCGACCTTCACAAAAAAAGTTATTCAAGAATATCTCTTTCTCCTATGTGCTTTCATCCCTAACCCTAACCCTAACCCTTCCGAAAGTCGGAGAAGCTCAAGGATGGTACCGATCGATGCGCGCTACCCCATTTAGTGGGGGTAGAGCCTACTTGCAAGTCTCTCCGACCTTCACAAAAAAAGTTATTCAAGAATATCTCTTTCTCCTATGTGCTTTCATCCCTAACCCTAACCCTAACCCTTCCGAAAGTCGGAGAAGCTCAAGGATGGTACCGATCGATGTGCGCTACCCCATTTAGTGGGGGTAGAGCCTACTTGCAAGTCTCTCCGACCTTCACAAAAAAAGTTATTCAAGAATATCTCTTTCTCCTATGTGCTTTCATCCCTAACCCTAACCCTAACCCTTCCGAAAGTCGGAGAAGCTCAAGGATGGTACCGATCGATGCGCGTTACCCCATTTAGTGGGGGTAGAGCCTACTTGCAAGTCTCTCCGACCTTCACAAAAAAAGTTATTCAAGAATATCTCTTTCTCCTATGTGCTTTCATCCCTAACCCTAACCCTAACCCTTCCGAAAGTCGGAGAAGCTCAAGGATGGTACTGATCGATGCGCGCAACCCCATTTAGTGGGGGTAGAGCCTACTTGCAAGTCTCTCCGACCTTCACAAAAAAAGTTATTCAAGAATATCTCCTCAGATTTGGGGGAATTTCGTCGGTCGACCTCTTCCGAAGGTCGTACAAGCTCGGGGATGGTACCAATCGATCCGCAGGACCCAAATTAGTCCAGATGCAACCACTTTCCAAGTCTCTCCGACCTTCACAAAAAAAGTTATTCAAGAATATCTCTTTCTCCTATGTGCTTTCATCCCTAACCCTAACCCTAACCCTTCCGAAAGTCGGAGAAGCTCAAGGATGGTACTGATCGATGCGCGCTACCCCATTTAGTGGGGGTAGAGCCTACTTGCAAGTCTCTCCGACCTTCACAAAAAAAGTTATTCAAGAATATCTCTTTCTCCTATGTGCTTTCATCCCTAACCCTAACCCTAACCCTTCCGAAAGTCGGAGAAGCTCAAGGATGGTACCGATCGATGCGCGCTACCCCATTTAGTGGGGGTAGAGCCTACTTGCAAGTCTCTCCGACCTTCACAAAAAAAGTTATTCAAGAATATCTCTTTCTCCTATGTGCTTTCATCCCTAACCCTAACCCTAACCCTTCCGAAAGTCGGAGAAGCTCAAGGATGGTACCGATCGATGCGCGTTACCCCATTTAGTGGGGGTAGAGCCTACTTGCAAGTCTCTCCGACCTTCACAAAAAAAGTTATTCAAGAATATCTCTTTCTCCTATGTGCTTTCATCCCTAACCCTAACCCTAACCCTTCCGAAAGTCGGAGAAGCTCAAGGATGGTACTGATCGATGCGCGCAACCCCATTTAGTGGGGGTAGAGCCTACTTGCAAGTCTCTCCGACCTTCACAAAAAAAGTTATTCAAGAATATCTCCTCAGATTTGGGGGAATTTCGTCGGTCGACCTCTTCCGAAGGTCGTACAAGCTCGGGGATGGTACCAATCGATCCGCAGGACCCAAATTAGTCCAGATGCAACCACTTTCCAAGTCTCTCCGACCTTCACAAAAAAAGTTATTCAAGAATATCTCTTTCTCCTATGTGCTTTCATCCCTAACCCTAACCCTAACCCTTCCGAAAGTCGGAGAAGCTCAAGGATGGTACCGATCGATGCGCGCTACCCCATTTAGTGGGGGTAGAGCCTACTTGCAAGTCTCTCCGACCTTCACAAAAAAAGTTATTCAAGAATATCTCTTTCTCCTATGTGCTTTCATCCCTAACCCTAACCCTAACCCTTCCGAAAGTCGGAGAAGCTCAAGGATGGTACCGATCGATGCGCGCTACCCCATTTAGTGGGGGTAGAGCCTACTTGCAAGTCTCTCCGACCTTCACAAAAAAAGTTATTCAAGAATATCTCCTCAGATTTGGGGGAATTTCGTCGGTCGACCTCTTCCGAAGGTCGTACAAGCTCGGGGATGGTACCAATCGATCCGCAGGACCCAAATTAGTCCAGATGCAACCACTTTCCAAGTCTCTCCGACCTTCACAAAAAAAGTTATTCAAGAATATCTCTTTCTCCTATGTGCTTTCATCCCTAACCCTAACCCTAACCCTTCCGAAAGTCGGAGAAGCTCAAGGATGGTACCGATCGATGCGCGCTACCCCATTTAGTGGGGGTAGAGCCTACTTGCAAGTCTCTCCGACCTTCACAAAAAAAGTTATTCAAGAATATCTCTTTCTCCTATGTGCTTTCATCCCTAACCCTAACCCTAACCCTTCCGAAAGTCGGAGAAGCTCAAGGATGGTACCGATCGATGTGCGCTACCCCATTTAGTGGGGGTAGAGCCTACTTGCAAGTCTCTCCGACCTTCACAAAAAAAGTTATTCAAGAATATCTCTTTCTCCTATGTGCTTTCATCCCTAACCCTAACCCTAACCCTTCCGAAAGTCGGAGAAGCTCAAGGATGGTACCGATCGATGCGCGTTACCCCATTTAGTGGGGGTAGAGCCTACTTGCAAGTCTCTCCGACCTTCACAAAAAAAGTTATTCAAGAATATCTCTTTCTCCTATGTGCTTTCATCCCTAACCCTAACCCTAACCCTTCCGAAAGTCGGAGAAGCTCAAGGATGGTACTGATCGATGCGCGCAACCCCATTTAGTGGGGGTAGAGCCTACTTGCAAGTCTCTCCGACCTTCACAAAAAAAGTTATTCAAGAATATCTCCTCAGATTTGGGGGAATTTCGTCGGTCGACCTCTTCCGAAGGTCGTACAAGCTCGGGGATGGTACCAATCGATCCGCAGGACCCAAATTAGTCCAGATGCAACCACTTTCCAAGTCTCTCCGACCTTCACAAAAAAAGTTATTCAAGAATATCTCTTTCTCCTATGTGCTTTCATCCCTAACCCTAACCCTAACCCTTCCGAAAGTCGGAGAAGCTCAAGGATGGTACTGATCGATGCGCGCTACCCCATTTAGTGGGGGTAGAGCCTACTTGCAAGTCTCTCCGACCTTCACAAAAAAAGTTATTCAAGAATATCTCTTTCTCCTATGTGCTTTCATCCCTAACCCTAACCCTAACCCTTCCGAAAGTCGGAGAAGCTCAAGGATGGTACCGATCGATGCGCGCTACCCCATTTAGTGGGGGTAGAGCCTACTTGCAAGTCTCTCCGACCTTCACAAAAAAAGTTATTCAAGAATATCTCTTTCTCCTATGTGCTTTCATCCCTAACCCTAACCCTAACCCTTCCGAAAGTCGGAGAAGCTCAAGGATGGTACCGATCGATGCGCGTTACCCCATTTAGTGGGGGTAGAGCCTACTTGCAAGTCTCTCCGACCTTCACAAAAAAAGTTATTCAAGAATATCTCTTTCTCCTATGTGCTTTCATCCCTAACCCTAACCCTAACCCTTCCGAAAGTCGGAGAAGCTCAAGGATGGTACTGATCGATGCGCGCAACCCCATTTAGTGGGGGTAGAGCCTACTTGCAAGTCTCTCCGACCTTCACAAAAAAAGTTATTCAAGAATATCTCCTCAGATTTGGGGGAATTTCGTCGGTCGACCTCTTCCGAAGGTCGTACAAGCTCGGGGATGGTACCAATCGATCCGCAGGACCCAAATTAGTCCAGATGCAACCACTTTCCAAGTCTCTCCGACCTTCACAAAAAAAGTTATTCAAGAATATCTCTTTCTCCTATGTGCTTTCATCCCTAACCCTAACCCTAACCCTTCCGAAAGTCGGAGAAGCTCAAGGATGGTACCGATCGATGCGCGCTACCCCATTTAGTGGGGGTAGAGCCTACTTGCAAGTCTCTCCGACCTTCACAAAAAAAGTTATTCAAGAATATCTCTTTCTCCTATGTGCTTTCATCCCTAACCCTAACCCTAACCCTTCCGAAAGTCGGAGAAGCTCAAGGATGGTACCGATCGATGCGCGCTACCCCATTTAGTGGGGGTAGAGCCTACTTGCAAGTCTCTCCGACCTTCACAAAAAAAGTTATTCAAGAATATCTCCTCAGATTTGGGGGAATTTCGTCGGTCGACCTCTTCCGAAGGTCGTACAAGCTCGGGGATGGTACCAATCGATCCGCAGGACCCAAATTAGTCCAGATGCAACCACTTTCCAAGTCTCTCCGACCTTCACAAAAAAAGTTATTCAAGAATATCTCTTTCTCCTATGTGCTTTCATCCCTAACCCTAACCCTAACCCTTCCGAAAGTCGGAGAAGCTCAAGGATGGTACCGATCGATGCGCGCTACCCCATTTAGTGGGGGTAGAGCCTACTTGCAAGTCTCTCCGACCTTCACAAAAAAAGTTATTCAAGAATATCTCTTTCTCCTATGTGCTTTCATCCCTAACCCTAACCCTAACCCTTCCGAAAGTCGGAGAAGCTCAAGGATGGTACCGATCGATGCGCGCTACCCCATTTAGTGGGGGTAGAGCCTACTTGCAAGTCTCTCCGACCTTCACAAAAAAAGTTATTCAAGAATATCTCTTTCTCCTATGTGCTTTCATCCCTAACCCTAACCCTAACCCTTCCGAAAGTCGGAGAAGCTCAAGGATGGTACTGATCGATGCGCGTTACCCCATTTAGTGGGGGTAGAGCCTACTTGCAAGTCTCTCCGACCTTCACAAAAAAAGTTATTCAAGAATATCTCTTTCTCCTATGTGCTTTCATCCCTAACCCTAACCCTAACCCTTCCGAAAGTCGGAGAAGCTCAAGGATGGTACTGATCGATGCGCGCAACCCCATTTAGTGGGGGTAGAGCCTACTTGCAAGTCTCTCCGACCTTCACAAAAAAAGTTATTCAAGAATATCTCCTCAGAGTTTGGGGGAATTTCGTCGGTCGACCTCTTCCGAAGGTCGTACAAGCTCGGGGATGGTACCAATCGATCTGCAGGAACCCAAATTAGTCCAGATGCAACCACTTTCCAAGTCTCTCCGACATTCACAAAAAAAGTTATTCAAGAATATCTCTTTCTCCTATGTGCTTTCATCCCTAACCCTAACCCTAACCCTTCCGAAAGTCGGAGAAGCTCAAGGATGGTACCGATCGATGCGCGCTACCCCATTTAGTGGGGGTAGAGCCTACTTGCAAGTCTCTCCGACCTTCACAAAAAAAGTTATTCAAGAATATCTCTTTCTCCTATGTGCTTTCATCCCTAACCCTAACCCTAACCCTTCCGAAAGTCGGAGAAGCTCAAGGATAGTACAGATCGATGCGCGCAACCCCATTTAGTGGGGGTAGAGCCTACTTGCAAGTCTCTCCGACCTTCACAAAAAAAGTTATTCAAGAATATCTCCTCAGATTTGGGGGAATTTCGTCGGTCGACCTCTTCCGAAGGTCGTACAAGCTCGGGGATGGTACCAATCGATCCGCAGGACCCAAATTAGTCCAAATGCAACCACTTTCCAAGTCTCTCCGACCTTCACAAAAAAAGTTATTCAAGAATATCTCTTTCTCCTATGTGCTTTCATCCCTAACCCTAACCCTAACCCTTCCGAAAGTCGGAGAAGCTCAAGGATGGTACCGATCGATGCGCGCTACCCCATTTAGTGGGGGTAGAGCCTACTTGCAAGTCTCTCCGACCTTCACAAAAAAAGTTATTCAAGAATATCTCTTTCTCCTATGTGCTTTCATCCCTAACCCTAACCCTAACCCTTCCGAAAGTCGGAGAAGCTCAAGGATGGTACCGATCGATGCGCGCTACCCCATTTAGTGGAGGTAGAGCCTACTTGCAAGTCTCTCCGACCTTCACAAAAAAAGTTATTCAAGAATATCTCTTTCTCCTATGTGCTTTCATCCCTAACCCTAACCCTAACCCTTCCGAAAGTCGGAGAAGCTCAAGGATGGTACCGATCGATGCGCGCTACCCCATTTAGTGGGGGTAGAGCCTACTTGCAAGTCTCTCCGACCTTCACAAAAAAAGTTATTCAAGAATATCTCTTTCTCCTATGTGCTTTCATCCCTAACCCTAACCCTAACCCTTCCGAAAGTCGGAGAAGCTCAAGGATGGTACTGATCGATGCGCGCAACCCCATTTAGTGGGGGTAGAGCCTACTTGCAAGTCTCTCCGACCTTCACAAAAAAAGTTATTCAAGAATATCTCCTCAGATTTGGGGGAATTTCGTCGGTCGACCTCTTCCGAAGGTCGTACAAGCTCGGGGATGGTACCAATCGATCCGCAGGACCCAAATTAGTCCAGATGCAACCACTTTCCAAGTCTCTCCGACCTTCACAAAAAAAGTTATTCAAGAATATCTCTTTCTCCTATGTGCTTTCATCCCTAACCCTAACCCTAACCCTTCCGAAAGTCGGAGAAGCTCAAGGATGGTACCGATCGATGCGCGCTACCCCATTTAGTGGGGGTAGAGCCTACTTGCAAGTCTCTCCGACCTTCACAAAAAAAGTTATTCAAGAATATCTCTTTCTCCTATGTGCTTTCATCCCTAACCCTAACCCTAACCCTTCCGAAAGTCGGAGAAGCTCAAGGATGGTACCGATCGATGCGCGCTACCCCATTTAGTGGGGGTAGAGCCTACTTGCAAGTCTCTCCGACCTTCACAAAAAAAGTTATTCAAGAATATCTCCTCAGATTTGGGGGAATTTCGTCGGTCGACCTCTTTCGAAGGTCGTACAAGCTCGGGGATGGTACCAATCGATCCGCAGGACCCAAATTAGTCCAGATGCAACCACTTTCCAAGTCTCTCCGACCTTCACAAAAAAAGTTATTCAAGAATATCTCTTTCTCCTATGTGCTTTCATCCCTAACCCTAACCCTAACCCTTCCGAAAGTCGGAGAAGCTCAAGGATGGTACCGATCGATGCGCGCTACCCCATTTAGTGGGGGTAGAGCCTACTTGCAAGTCTCTCCGACCTTCACAAAAAAAGTTATTCAAGAATATCTCTTTCTCCTATGTGCTTTCATCCCTAACCCTAACCCTAACCCTTCCGAAAGTCGGAGAAGCTCAAGGATGGTACCGATCGATGCGCGTTACCCCATTTAGTGGGGGTAGAGCCTACTTGCAAGTCTCTCCGACCTTCACAAAAAAAGTTATTCAAGAATATCTCTTTCTCCTATGTGCTTTCATCCCTAACCCTAACCCTAACCCTTCCGAAAGTCGGAGAAGCTCAAGGATGGTACTGATCGATGCGCGTTACCCCATTTAGTGGGGGTAGAGCCTACTTGCAAGTCTCTCCGACCTTCACAAAAAAAGTTATTCAAGAATATCTCTTTCTCCTATGTGCTTTCATCCCTAACCCTAACCCTAACCCTTCCGAAAGTCGGAGAAGCTCAAGGATGGTACTGATCGATGCGCGCAACCCCATTTAGTGGGGGTAGAGCCTACTTGCAAGTCTCTCCGACCTTCACAAAAAAAGTTATTCAAGAATATCTCCTCAGAGTTTGGGGGAATTTCGTCGGTCGACCTCTTCCGAAGGTCGTACAAGCTCGGGGATGGTACCAATCGATCTGCAGGAACCCAAATTAGTCCAGATGCAACCACTTTCCAAGTCTCTCCGACATTCACAAAAAAAGTTATTCAAGAATATCTCTTTCTCCTATGTGCTTTCATCCCTAACCCTAACCCTAACCCTTCCGAAAGTCGGAGAAGCTCAAGGATGGTACCGATCGATGCGCGCTACCCCATTTAGTGGGGGTAGAGCCTACTTGCAAGTCTCTCCGACCTTCACAAAAAAAGTTATTCAAGAATATCTCTTTCTCCTATGTGCTTTCATCCCTAACCCTAACCCTAACCCTTCCGAAAGTCGGAGAAGCTCAAGGATAGTACCGATCGATGCGCGCAACCCCATTTAGTGGGGGTAGAGCCTACTTGCAAGTCTCTCCGACCTTCACAAAAAAAGTTATTCAAGAATATCTCCTCAGATTTGGGGGAATTTCGTCGGTCGACCTCTTCCGAAGGTCGTACAAGCTCGGGGATGGTACCAATCGATCCGCAGGACCCAAATTAGTCCAGATGCAACCACTTTCCAAGTCTCTCCGACCTTCACAAAAAAAGTTATTCAAGAATATCTCTTTCTCCTATGTGCTTTCATCCCTAACCCTAACCCTAACCCTTCCGAAAGTCGGAGAAGCTCAAGGATGGTACCGATCGATGCGTGCTACCCCATTTAGTGGGGGTAGAGCCTACTTGCAAGTCTCTCCGACCTTCACAAAAAAAGTTATTCAAGAATATCTCTTTCTCCTATGTGCTTTCATCCCTAACCCTAACCCTAACCCTTCCGAAAGTCGGAGAAGCTCAAGGATGGTACCGATCGATGCGCGCTACCCCATTTAGTGGGGGTAGAGCCTACTTGCAAGTCTCTCCGACCTTCACAAAAAAAGTTATTCAAGAATATCTCTTTCTCCTATGTGCTTTCATCCCTAACCCTAACCCTAACCCTTCCGAAAGTCGGAGAAGCTCAAGGATGGTACTGATCGATGCGCGTTACCCCATTTAGTGGGGGTAGAGCCTACTTGCAAGTCTCTCCGACCTTCACAAAAAAAGTTATTCAAGAATATCTCTTTCTCCTATGTGCTTTCATCCCTAACCCTAACCCTAACCCTTCCGAAAGTCGGAGAAGCTCAAGGATGGTACTGATCGATGCGCGCAACCCCATTTAGTGGGGGTAGAGCCTACTTGCAAGTCTCTCCGACCTTCACAAAAAAAGTTATTCAAGAATATCTCCTCAGAGTTTGGGGGAATTTCGTCGGTCGACCTCTTCCGAAGGTCGTACAAGCTCGGGGATGGTACCAATCGATCTGCAGGAACCCAAATTAGTCCAGATGCAACCACTTTCCAAGTCTCTCCGACATTCACAAAAAAAGTTATTCAAGAATATCTCTTTCTCCTATGTGCTTTCATCCCTAACCCTAACCCTAACCCTTCCGAAAGTCGGAGAAGCTCAAGGATGGTACCGATCGATGCGCGCTACCCCATTTAGTGGGGGTAGAGCCTACTTGCAAGTCTCTCCGACCTTCACAAAAAAAGTTATTCAAGAATATCTCTTTCTCCTATGTGCTTTCATCCCTAACCCTAACCCTAACCCTTCCGAAAGTCGGAGAAGCTCAAGGATAGTACCGATCGATGCGCGCAACCCCATTTAGTGGGGGTAGAGCCTACTTGCAAGTCTCTCCGACCTTCACAAAAAAAGTTATTCAAGAATATCTCCTCAGATTTGGGGGAATTTCGTCGGTCGACCTCTTCCGAAGGTCGTACAAGCTCGGGGATGGTACCAATCGATCCGCAGGACCCAAATTAGTCCAGATGCAACCACTTTCCAAGTCTCTCCGACCTTCACAAAAAAAGTTATTCAAGAATATCTCTTTCTCCTATGTGCTTTCATCCCTAACCCTAACCCTAACCCTTCCGAAAGTCGGAGAAGCTCAAGGATGGTACCGATCGATGCGCGCTACCCCATTTAGTGGGGGTAGAGCCTACTTGCAAGTCTCTCCGACCTTCACAAAAAAAGTTATTCAAGAATATCTCTTTCTCCTATGTGCTTTCATCCCTAACCCTAACCCTAACCCTTCCGAAAGTCGGAGAAGCTCAAGGATGGTACCGATCGATGCGCGCTACCCCATTTAGTGGAGGTAGAGCCTACTTGCAAGTCTCTCCGACCTTCACAAAAAAAGTTATTCAAGAATATCTCTTTCTCCTATGTGCTTTCATCCCTAACCCTAACCCTAACCCTTCCGAAAGTCGGAGAAGCTCAAGGATGGTACCGATCGATGCGCGCTACCCCATTTAGTGGGGGTAGAGCCTACTTGCAAGTCTCTCCGACCTTCACAAAAAAAGTTATTCAAGAATATCTCTTTCTCCTATGTGCTTTCATCCCTAACCCTAACCCTAACCCTTCCGAAAGTCGGAGAAGCTCAAGGATGGTACTGATCGATGCGCGCAACCCCATTTAGTGGGGGTAGAGCCTACTTGCAAGTCTCTCCGACCTTCACAAAAAAAGTTATTCAAGAATATCTCCTCAGATTTGGGGGAATTTCGTCGGTCGACCTCTTCCGAAGGTCGTACAAGCTCGGGGATGGTACCAATCGATCCGCAGGACCCAAATTAGTCCAGATGCAACCACTTTCCAAGTCTCTCCGACCTTCACAAAAAAAGTTATTCAAGAATATCTCTTTCTCCTATGTGCTTTCATCCCTAACCCTAACCCTAACCCTTCCGAAAGTCGGAGAAGCTCAAGGATGGTACCGATCGATGCGCGCTACCCCATTTAGTGGGGGTAGAGCCTACTTGCAAGTCTCTCCGACCTTCACAAAAAAAGTTATTCAAGAATATCTCTTTCTCCTATGTGCTTTCATCCCTAACCCTAACCCTAACCCTTCCGAAAGTCGGAGAAGCTCAAGGATGGTACCGATCGATGCGCGCTACCCCATTTAGTGGGGGTAGAGCCTACTTGCAAGTCTCTCCGACCTTCACAAAAAAAGTTATTCAAGAATATCTCCTCAGATTTGGGGGAATTTCGTCGGTCGACCTCTTCCGAAGGTCGTACAAGCTCGGGGATGGTACCAATCGATCCGCAGGACCCAAATTAGTCCAGATGCAACCACTTTCCAAGTCTCTCCGACCTTCAAAAAAAAATTTATTCAAGAATATCTCTTTCTCCTATGTGCTTTCATCCCTAACCCTAACCCTAACCCTTCCGAAAGTCGGAGAAGCTCAAGGATGGTACCGATCGATGCGCGCTACCCCATTTAGTGGGGGTAGAGCCTACTTGCAAGTCTCTCCGACCTTCACAAAAAAAGTTATTCAAGAATATCTCTTTCTCCTATGTGCTTTCATCCCTAACCCTAACCCTAACCCTTCCGAAAGTCGGAGAAGCTCAAGGATGGTACCGATCGATGCGCGCTACCCCATTTAGTGGGGGTAGAGCCTACTTGCAAGTCTCTCCGACCTTCACAAAAAAAGTTATTCAAGAATATCTCTTTCTCCTATGTGCTTTCATCCCTAACCCTAACCCTAACCCTTCCGAAAGTCGGAGAAGCTCAAGGATGGTACTGATCGATGCGCGTTACCCCATTTAGTGGGGGTAGAGCCTACTTGCAAGTCTCTCCGACCTTCACAAAAAAAGTTATTCAAGAATATCTCTTTCTCCTATGTGCTTTCATCCCTAACCCTAACCCTAACCCTTCCGAAAGTCGGAGAAGCTCAAGGATGGTACTGATCGATGCGCGCAACCCCATTTAGTGGGGGTAGAGCCTACTTGCAAGTCTCTCCGACCTTCACAAAAAAAGTTATTCAAGAATATCTCCTCAGAGTTTGGGGGAATTTCGTCGGTCGACCTCTTCCGAAGGTCGTACAAGCTCGGGGATGGTACCAATCGATCTGCAGGAACCCAAATTAGTCCAGATGCAACCACTTTCCAAGTCTCTCCGACATTCACAAAAAAAGTTATTCAAGAATATCTCTTTCTCCTATGTGCTTTCATCCCTAACCCTAACCCTAACCCTTCCGAAAGTCGGAGAAGCTCAAGGATGGTACCGATCGATGCGCGCTACCCCATTTAGTGGGGGTAGAGCCTACTTGCAAGTCTCTCCGACCTTCACAAAAAAAGTTATTCAAGAATATCTCTTTCTCCTATGTGCTTTCATCCCTAACCCTAACCCTAACCCTTCCGAAAGTCGGAGAAGCTCAAGGATTGTACCGATCGATGCGCGCAACCCCATTTAGTGGGGGTAGAGCCTACTTGCAAGTCTCTCCGACCTTCACAAAAAAAGTTATTCAAGAATATCTCCTCAGATTTGGGGGAATTTCGTCGGTCGACCTCTTCCGAAGGTCGTACAAGCTCGGGGATGGTACCAATCGATCCGCAGGACCCAAATTAGTCCAGATGCAACCACTTTCCAAGTCTCTCCGACCTTCACAAAAAAAGTTATTCAAGAATATCTCTTTCTCCTATGTGCTTTCATCCCTAACCCTAACCCTAACCCTTCCGAAAGTCGGAGAAGCTCAAGGATGGTACCGATCGATGCGCGCTACCCCATTTAGTGGGGGTAGAGCCTACTTGCAAGTCTCTCCGACCTTCACAAAAAAAGTTATTCAAGAATATCTCTTTCTCCTATGTGCTTTCATCCCTAACCCTAACCCTAACCCTTCCGAAAGTCGGAGAAGCTCAAGGATGGTACCGATCGATGCGCGCTACCCCATTTAGTGGGGGTAGAGCCTACTTGCAAGTCTCTCCGACCTTCACAAAAAAAGTTATTCAAGAATATCTCTTTCTCCTATGTGCTTTCATCCCTAACCCTAACCCTTCCGAAAGTCGGAGAAGCTCAAGGATGGTACCGATCGATGCGCGCTACCCCATTTAGTGGGGGTAGAGCCTACTTGCAAGTCTCTCCGACCTTCACAAAAAAAGTTATTCAAGAATATCTCTTTCTCCTATGTGCTTTCATCCCTAACCCTAACCCTAACCCTTCCGAAAGTCGGAGAAGCTCAAGGATGGTACTGATCGATGCGCGCAACCCCATTTAGTGGGGGTAGAGCCTACTTGCAAGTCTCTCCGACCTTCACAAAAAAAGTTATTCAAGAATATCTCCTCAGATTTGGGGGAATTTCGTCGGTCGACCTCTTCCGAAGGTCGTACAAGCTCGGGGATGGTACCAATCGATCCGCAGGACCCAAATTAGTCCAGATGCAACCACTTTCCAAGTCTCTCCGACCTTCACAAAAAAAGTTATTCAAGAATATCTCTTTCTCCTATGTGCTTTCATCCCTAACCCTAACCCTAACCCTTCCGAAAGTCGGAGAAGCTCAAGGATGGTACCGATCGATG
The DNA here is from genome assembly GCF_963576545.1 of Limanda limanda. NCBI lineage: Eukaryota > Metazoa > Chordata > Actinopteri > Pleuronectiformes > Pleuronectidae > Limanda > Limanda limanda. The sequence continues at coordinate 79,139 of NW_026870586.1, read as the reverse complement.
CGCGCTACCCCATTTAGTGGGGGTAGAGCCTACTTGCAAGTCTCTCCGACCTTCACAAAAAAAGTTATTCAAGAATATCTCTTTCTCCTATGTGCTTTCATCCCTAACCCTAACCCTAACCCTTCCGAAAGTCGGAGAAGCTCAAGGATGGTACCGATCGATGCGCGCTACCCCATTTAGTGGGGGTAGAGCCTACTTGCAAGTCTCTCCGACCTTCACAAAAAAAGTTATTCAAGAATATCTCCTCAGATTTGGGGGAATTTCGTCGGTCGACCTCTTCCGAAGGTCGTACAAGCTCGGGGATGGTACCAATCGATCCGCAGGACCCAAATTAGTCCAGATGCAACCACTTTCCAAGTCTCTCCGACCTTCACAAAAAAAGTTATTCAAGAATATCTCTTTCTCCTATGTGCTTTCATCCCTAACCCTAACCCTAACCCTTCCGAAAGTCGGAGAAGCTCAAGGATGGTACCGATCGATGCGCGCTACCCCATTTAGTGGGGGTAGAGCCTACTTGCAAGTCTCTCCGACCTTCACAAAAAAAGTTATTCAAGAATATCTCTTTCTCCTATGTGCTTTCATCCCTAACCCTAACCCTAACCCTTCCGAAAGTCGGAGAAGCTCAAGGATGGTACCGATCGATGCGCGCTACCCCATTTAGTGGGGGTAGAGCCTACTTGCAAGTCTCTCCGACCTTCACAAAAAAAGTTATTCAAGAATATCTCTTTCTCCTATGTGCTTTCATCCCTAACCCTAACCCTAACCCTTCCGAAAGTCGGAGAAGCTCAAGGATGGTACTGATCGATGCGCGCTACCCCATTTAGTGGGGGTAGAGCCTACTTGCAAGTCTCTCCGACCTTCACAAAAAAAGTTATTCAAGAATATCTCTTTCTCCTATGTGCTTTCATCCCTAACCCTAACCCTAACCCTTCCGAAAGTCGGAGAAGCTCAAGGATGGTACTGATCGATGCGCGCAACCCCATTTAGTGGGGGTAGAGCCTACTTGCAAGTCTCTCCGACCTTCACAAAAAAAGTTATTCAAGAATATCTCCTCAGATTTTGGGGGAATTTCGTCGGTCGACCTCTTCCGAAGGTCGTACAAGCTCGGGGATGGTACCAATCGATCTGCAGGACCCAAATTAGTCCAGATGCAACCACTTTCCAAGTCTCTCCGACCTTCACCAAAAAAGTTATTCAAGAATATCTCTTTCTCCTATGTGCTTTCATCCCTAACCCTAACCCTAACCCTTCCGAAAGTCGGAGAAGCTCAAGGATGGTACCGATCGATGCGCGCTACCCCATTTAGTGGGGGTAGAGCCTACTTGCAAGTCTCTCCGACCTTCACAAAAAAAGTTATTCAAGAATATCTCTTTCTCCTATGTGCTTTCATCCCTAACCCTAACCCTAACCCTTCCGAAAGTCGGAGAAGCTCAAGGATGGTACCGATCGATGCGCGCAACCCCATTTAGTGGGGGTAGAGCCTACTTGCAAGTCTCTCCGACCTTCACAAAAAAAGTTATTCAAGAATATCTCCTCAGATTTGGGGGAATTTCGTCGGTCGACCTCTTCCGAAGGTCGTACAAGCTCGGGGATGGTACCAATCGATCCGCAGGACCCAAATTAGTCCAGATGCAACCACTTTCCAAGTCTCTCCGACCTTCACAAAAAAAGTTATTCAAGAATATCTCTTTCTCCTATGTGCTTTCATCCCTAACCCTAACCCTAACCCTTCCGAAAGTCGGAGAAGCTCAAGGATGGTACCGATCGATGCGCGCTACCCCATTTAGTGGGGGTAGAGCCTACTTGCAAGTCTCTCCGACCTTCACAAAAAAAGTTATTCAAGAATATCTCTTTCTCCTATGTGCTTTCATCCCTAACCCTAACCCTAACCCTTCCGAAAGTCGGAGAAGCTCAAGGATGGTACCGATCGATGCGCGCTACCCCATTTAGTGGGGGTAGAGCCTACTTGCAAGTCTCTCCGACCTTCACAAAAAAAGTTATTCAAGAATATCTCTTTCTCCTATGTGCTTTCATCCCTAACCCTAACCCTAACCCTTCCGAAAGTCGGAGAAGCTCAAGGATGGTACCGATCGATGCGCGCTACCCCATTTAGTGGGGGTAGAGCCTACTTGCAAGTCTCTCCGACCTTCACAAAAAAAGTTATTCAAGAATATCTCTTTCTCCTATGTGCTTTCATCCCTAACCCTAACCCTAACCCTTCCGAAAGTCGGAGAAGCTCAAGGATGGTACTGATCGATGTGCGCAACCCCATTTAGTGGGGGTAGAGCCTACTTGCAAGTCTCTCCGACCTTCACAAAAAAAGTTATTCAAGAATATCTCCTCAGATTTGGGGGAATTTCGTCGGTCGACCTCTTCCGAAGGTCGTACAAGCTCGGGGATGGTACCAATCGATCCGCAGGACCCAAATTAGTCCAGATGCAACCACTTTCCAAGTCTCTCCGACCTTCACAAAAAAAGTTATTCAAGAATATCTCTTTCTCCTATGTGCTTTCATCCCTAACCCTAACCCTAACCCTTCCGAAAGTCGGAGAAGCTCAAGGATGGTACCGATCGATGCGCGCTACCCCATTTAGTGGGGGTAGAGCCTACTTGCAAGTCTCTCCGACCTTCACAAAAAAAGTTATTCAAGAATATCTCTTTCTCCTATGTGCTTTCATCCCTAACCCTAACCCTAACCCTTCCGAAAGTCGGAGAAGCTCAAGGATGGTACCGATCGATGCGCGCTACCCCATTTAGTGGGGGTAGAGCCTACTTGCAAGTCTCTCCGACCTTCACAAAAAAAGTTATTCAAGAATATCTCCTCAGATTTGGGGGAATTTCGTCGGTCGACCTCTTCCGAAGGTCGTACAAGCTCGGGGATGGTACCAATCGATCCGCAGGACCCAAATTAGTCCAGATGCAACCACTTTCCAAGTCTCTCCGACCTTCACAAAAAAAGTTATTCAAGAATATCTCTTTCTCCTATGTGCTTTCATCCCTAACCCTAACCCTAACCCTTCCGAAAGTCGGAGAAGCTCAAGGATGGTACCGATCGATGCGCGCTACCCCATTTAGTGGGGGTAGAGCCTACTTGCAAGTCTCTCCGACCTTCACAAAAAAAGTTATTCAAGAATATCTCTTTCTCCTATGTGCTTTCATCCCTAACCCTAACCCTAACCCTTCCGAAAGTCGGAGAAGCTCAAGGATGGTACCGATCGATGCGCGCTACCCCATTTAGTGGGGGTAGAGCCTACTTGCAAGTCTCTCCGACCTTCACAAAAAAAGTTATTCAAGAATATCTCTTTCTCCTATGTGCTTTCATCCCTAACCCTAACCCTAACCCTTCCGAAAGTCGGAGAAGCTCAAGGATGGTACCGATCGATGCGCGCTACCCCATTTAGTGGGGGTAGAGCCTACTTGCAAGTCTCTCCGACCTTCACAAAAAAAGTTATTCAAGAATATCTCTTTCTCCTATGTGCTTTCATCCCTAACCCTAACCCTAACCCTTCCGAAAGTCGGAGAAGCTCAAGGATGGTACTGATCGATGCGCGCAACCCCATTTAGTGGGGGTAGAGCCTACTTGCAAGTCTCTCCGACCTTCACAAAAAAAGTTATTCAAGAATATCTCCTCAGATTTGGGGGAATTTCGTCGGTCGACCTCTTCCGAAGGTCGTACAAGCTCGGGGATGGTACCAATCGATCCGCAGGACCCAAATTAGTCCAGATGCAACCACTTTCCAAGTCTCTCCGACCTTCACAAAAAAAGTTATTCAAGAATATCTCTTTCTCCTATGTGCTTTCATCCCTAACCCTAACCCTAACCCTTCCGAAAGTCGGAGAAGCTCAAGGATGGTACTGATCGATGCGCGCTACCCCATTTAGTGGGGGTAGAGCCTACTTGCAAGTCTCTCCGACCTTCAAAAAAAAAGTTATTCAAGAATATCTCCTCAGATTTGGGGGAATTTCGTCGGTCGACCTCTTCCGAAGGTCGTACAAGCTCGGGGATGGTACCAATCGATCTGCAGGACCCAAATTAGTCCAGATGCAACCACTTTCCAAGTCTCTCCGACCTTCACAAAAAAAGTTATTCAAGAATATCTCTTTCTCCTATGTGCTTTCATCCCTAACCCTAACCCTAACCCTTCCGAAAGTCGGAGAAGCTCAAGGATGGTACCGATCGATGCGCGCTACCCCATTTAGTGGGGGTAGAGCCTACTTGCAAGTCTCTCCGACCTTCACAAAAAAAGTTATTCAAGAATATCTCTTTCTCCTATGTGCTTTCATCCCTAACCCTAACCCTAACCCTTCCGAAAGTCGGAGAAGCTCAAGGATGGTACTGATCGATGCGCGCAACCCCATTTAGTGGGGGTAGAGCCTACTTGCAAGTCTCTCCGACCTTCACAAAAAAAGTTATTCAAGAATATCTCCTCAGATTTGGGGGAATTTCGTCGGTCGACCTCTTCCGAAGGTCGTACAAGCTCGGGGATGGTACCAATCGATCCGCAGGACCCAAATTAGTCCAGATGCAACCACTTTCCAAGTCTCTCCGACCTTCACAAAAAAAGTTATTCAAGAATATCTCTTTCTCCTATGTGCTTTCATCCCTAACCCTAACCCTAACCCTTCCGAAAGTCGGAGAAGCTCAAGGATGGTACCGATCGATGCGTGCTACCCCATTTAGTGGGGGTAGAGCCTACTTGCAAGTCTCTCCGACCTTCACAAAAAAAGTTATTCAAGAATATCTTTTTCTCCTATGTGCTTTCATCCCTAACCCTAACCCTAACCCTTCCGAAAGTCGGAGAAGCTCAAGGATGGTACCGATCGATGCGCGCTACCCCATTTAGTGGGGGTAGAGCCTATTTGCAAGTCTCTCCGACCTTCACAAAAAAAGTTATTCAAGAATATCTCTTTCTCCTATGTGCTTTCATCCCTAACCCTAACCCTAACCCTTCCGAAAGTCGGAGAAGCTCAAGGATGGTACCGATCGATGCGCGCTACCCCATTTAGTGGGGGTAGAGCCTACTTGCAAGTCTCTCCGACCTTCACAAAAAAAGTTATTCAAGAATATCTCTTTCTCCTATGTGCTTTCATCCCTAACCCTAACCCTAACCCTTCCGAAAGTCGGAGAAGCTCAAGGATGGTACTGATCGATGCGCGCAACCCCATTTAGTGGGGGTAGAGCCTACTTGCAAGTCTCTCCGACCTTCACAAAAAAAGTTATTCAAGAATATCTCCTCAGATTTGGGGGAATTTCGTCGGTCGACCTCTTCCGAAGGTCGTACAAGCTCGGGGATGGTACCAATCGATCCGCAGGACCCAAATTAGTCCAGATGCAACCACTTTCCAAGTCTCTCCGACCTTCACAAAAAAAGTTATTCAAGAATATCTCTTTCTCCTATGTGCTTTCATCCCTAACCCTAACCCTAACCCTTCCGAAAGTCGGAGAAGCTCAAGGATGGTACCGATCGATGCGCGCTACCCCATTTAGTGGGGGTAGAGCCTACTTGCAAGTCTCTCCGACCTTCACAAAAAAAGTTATTCAAGAATATCTCTTTCTCCTATGTGCTTTCATCCCTAACCCTAACCCTAACCCTTCCGAAAGTCGGAGAAGCTCAAGGATGGTACCGATCGATGCGCGCAACCCCATTTAGTGGGGGTAGAGCCTACTTGCAAGTCTCTCCGACCTTCACAAAAAAGGTTATTCAAGAATATCTCCTCAGATTTGGGGGAATTTCGTCGGTCGACCTCTTCCGAAGGTCGTACAAGCTCGGGGATGGTACCAATCGATCTGCAGGACCCAAATTAGTCCAGATGCAACCACTTTCCAAGTCTCTCCGACCTTCACAAAAAAAGTTATTCAAGAATATCTCTTTCTCCTATGTGCTTTCATCCCTAACCCTAACCCTAACCCTTCCGAAAGTCGGAGAAGCTCAAGAATGGTACCGATCGATGCGCGCTACCCCATTTAGTGGGGGTAGAGCCTACTTGCAAGTCTCTCCGACCTTCACAAAAAAAGTTATTCAAGAATATCTCCTCAGATTTGGGGGAATTTCGTCGGTCGACCTCTTCCGAAGGTCGTACAAGCTCGGGGATGGTACCAATCGATCCGCAGGACCCAAATTAGTCCAGATGCAACCACTTTCCAAGTCTCTCCGACCTTCACAAAAAAAGTTATTCAAGAATATCTCTTTCTCCTATGTGCTTTCATCCCTAACCCTAACCCTAACCCTTCCGAAAGTCGGAGAAGCTCAAGGATGGTACCGATCGATGCGCGCTACCCCATTTAGTGGGGGTAGAGCCTACTTGCAAGTCTCTCCGACCTTCACAAAAAAAGTTATTCAAGAATATCTCTTTCTCCTATGTGCTTTCATCCCTAACCCTAACCCTAACCCTTCCGAAAGTCGGAGAAGCTCAAGGATGGTACCGATCGATGCGCGCTACCCCATTTAGTGGGGGTAGAGCCTACTTGCAAGTCTCTCCGACCTTCACAAAAAAAGTTATTCAAGAATATCTCTTTCTCCTATGTGCTTTCATCCCTAACCCTAACCCTAACCCTTCCGAAAGTCGGAGAAGCTCAAGGATGGTACCGATCGATGCGCGCTACCCCATTTAGTGGGGGTAGAGCCTATTTGCAAGTCTCTCCGACCTTCACAAAAAAAGTTATTCAAGAATATCTCTTTCTCCTATGTGCTTTCATCCCTAACCCTAACCCTAACCCTTCCGAAAGTCGGAGAAGCTCAAGGATGGTACCGATCGATGCGCGCTACCCCATTTAGTGGGGGTAGAGCCTACTTGCAAGTCTCTCCGACCTTCACAAAAAAAGTTATTCAAGAATATCTCTTTCTCCTATGTGCTTTCATCCCTAACCCTAACCCTAACCCTTCCGAAAGTCGGAGAAGCTCAAGGATGGTACTGATCGATGCGCGCAACCCCATTTAGTGGGGGTAGAGCCTACTTGCAAGTCTCTCCGACCTTCACAAAAAAAGTTATTCAAGAATATCTCCTCAGATTTGGGGGAATTTCGTCGGTCGACCTCTTCCGAAGGTCGTACAAGCTCGGGGATGGTACCAATCGATCCGCAGGACCCAAATTAGTCCAGATGCAACCACTTTCCAAGTCTCTCCGACCTTCACAAAAAAAGTTATTCAAGAATATCTCTTTCTCCTATGTGCTTTCATCCCTAACCCTAACCCTAACCCTTCCGAAAGTCGGAGAAGCTCAAGGATGGTACCGATCGATGCGCGCTACCCCATTTAGTGGGGGTAGAGCCTACTTGCAAGTCTCTCCGACCTTCACAAAAAAAGTTATTCAAGAATATCTCTTTCTCCTATGTGCTTTCATCCCTAACCCTAACCCTAACCCTTCCGAAAGTCGGAGAAGCTCAAGGATGGTACCGATCGATGCGCGCAACCCCATTTAGTGGGGGTAGAGCCTACTTGCAAGTCTCTCCGACCTTCACAAAAAAGGTTATTCAAGAATATCTCCTCAGATTTGGGGGAATTTCGTCGGTCGACCTCTTCCGAAGGTCGTACAAGCTCGGGGATGGTACCAATCGATCTGCAGGACCCAAATTAGTCCAGATGCAACCACTTTCCAAGTCTCTCCGACCTTCACAAAAAAAGTTATTCAAGAATATCTCTTTCTCCTATGTGCTTTCATCCCTAACCCTAACCCTAACCCTTCCGAAAGTCGGAGAAGCTCAAGGATGGTACCGATCGATGCGCGCTACCCCATTTAGTGGGGGTAGAGCCTACTTGCAAGTCTCTCCGACCTTCACAAAAAAAGTTATTCAAGAATATCTCTTTCTCCTATGTGCTTTCATCCCTAACCCTAACCCTAACCCTTCCGAAAGTCGGAAAAGCTCAAGGATGGTACCGATCGATGCGCGCTACCCCATTTAGTGGGGGTAGAGCCTACTTGCAAGTCTCTCCGACCTTCACAAAAAAAGTTATTCAAGAATATCTCTTTCTCCTATGTGCTTTCATCCCTAACCCTAACCCTAACCCTTCCGAAAGTCGGAGAAGCTCAAGGATGGTACCGATCGATGCGCGCTACCCCATTTAGTGGGGGTAGAGCCTACTTGCAAGTCTCTCCGACCTTCACAAAAAAAGTTATTCAAGAATATCTCTTTCTCCTATGTGCTTTCATCCCTAACCCTAACCCTTCCAAAAGTCGGAGAAGCTCAAGGATGGTACTGATCGATGCGCGCAACCCCATTTAGTGGGGGTAGAGCCTACTTGCAAGTCTCTCCGACCTTCACAAAAAAAGTTATTCAAGAATATCTCCTCAGATTTGGGGGAATTTCGTCGGTCGACCTCTTCCGAAGGTCGTACAAGCTCGGGGATGGTACCAATAGATCCGCAGGACCCAAATTAGTCCAGATGCAACCACTTTCCAAGTCTCTCCGACCTTCACAAAAAAAGTTATTCAAGAATATCTCTTTCTCCTATGTGCTTTCATCCCTAACCCTAACCCTTCCGAAAGTCGGAGAAGCTCAAGGATGGTACCGATCGATGCGCGCTACCCCATTTAGTGGGGGTAGAGCCTACTTGCAAGTCTCTCCGACCTTCACAAAAAAAGTTATTCAAGAATATCTCTTTCTCCTATGTGCTTTCATCCCTAACCCTAACCCTAACCCTTCCGAAAGTCGGAGAAGCTCAAGGATGGTACCGATCGATGCGCGCTACCCCATTTAGTGGGGGTAGAGCCTACTTGCAAGTCTCTCCGACCTTCACAAAAAAAGTTATTCAAGAATATCTCTTTCTCCTATGTGCTTTCATCCCTAACCCTAACCCTAACCCTTCCGAAAGTCGGAGAAGCTCAAGGATGGTACCGATCGATGCGCGCTACCCCATTTAGTGGGGGTAGAGCCTATTTGCAAGTCTCTCCGACCTTCACAAAAAAAGTTATTCAAGAATATCTCTTTCTCCTATGTGCTTTCATCCCTAACCCTAACCCTAACCCTTCCGAAAGTCGGAGAAGCTCAAGGATGGTACCGATCGATGCGCGCTACCCCATTTAGTGGGGGTAGAGCCTACTTGCAAGTCTCTCCGACCTTCACAAAAAAAGTTATTCAAGAATATCTCTTTCTCCTATGTGCTTTCATCCCTAACCCTAACCCTAACCCTTCCGAAAGTCGGAGAAGCTCAAGGATGGTACTGATCGATGCGCGCAACCCCATTTAGTGGGGGTAGAGCCTACTTGCAAGTCTCTCCGACCTTCACAAAAAAAGTTATTCAAGAATATCTCCTCAGATTTGGGGGAATTTCGTCGGTCGACCTCTTCCGAAGGTCGTACAAGCTCGGGGATGGTACCAATCGATCCGCAGGACCCAAATTAGTCCAGATGCAACCACTTTCCAAGTCTCTCCGACCTTCACAAAAAAAGTTATTCAAGAATATCTCTTTCTCCTATGTGCTTTCATCCCTAACCCTAACCCTAACCCTTCCGAAAGTCGGAGAAGCTCAAGGATGGTACCGATCGATGCGCGCTACCCCATTTAGTGGGGGTAGAGCCTACTTGCAAGTCTCTCCGACCTTCACAAAAAAAGTTATTCAAGAATATCTCTTTCTCCTATGTGCTTTCATCCCTAACCCTAACCCTAACCCTTCCGAAAGTCGGAGAAGCTCAAGGATGGTACCGATCGATGCGCGCAACCCCATTTAGTGGGGGTAGAGCCTACTTGCAAGTCTCTCCGACCTTCACAAAAAAGGTTATTCAAGAATATCTCCTCAGATTTGGGGGAATTTCGTCGGTCGACCTCTTCCGAAGGTCGTACAAGCTCGGGGATGGTACCAATCGATCTGCAGGACCCAAATTAGTCCAGATGCAACCACTTTCCAAGTCTCTCCGACCTTCACAAAAAAAGTTATTCAAGAATATCTCTTTCTCCTATGTGCTTTCATCCCTAACCCTAACCCTAACCCTTCCGAAAGTCGGAGAAGCTCAAGGATGGTACCGATCGATGCGCGCTACCCCATTTAGTGGGGGTAGAGCCTACTTGCAAGTCTCTCCGACCTTCACAAAAAAAGTTATTCAAGAATATCTCCTCAGATTTGGGGGAATTTCGTCGGTCGACCTCTTCCGAAGGTCGTACAAGCTCGGGGATGGTACCAATCGATCCGCAGGACCCAAATTAGTCCAGATGCAACCACTTTCCAAGTCTCTCCGACCTTCACAAAAAAAGTTATTCAAGAATATCTCTTTCTCCTATGTGCTTTCATCCCTAACCCTAACCCTAACCCTTCCGAAAGTCGGAGAAGCTCAAGGATGGTACCGATCGATGCGCGCTACCCCATTTAGTGGGGGTAGAGCCTACTTGCAAGTCTCTCCGACCTTCACAAAAAAAGTTATTCAAGAATATCTCTTTCTCCTATGTGCTTTCATCCCTAACCCTAACCCTTCCAAAAGTCGGAGAAGCTCAAGGATGGTACTGATCGATGCGCGCAACCCCATTTAGTGGGGGTAGAGCCTACTTGCAAGTCTCTCCGACCTTCACAAAAAAAGTTATTCAAGAATATCTCCTCAGATTTGGGGGAATTTCGTCGGTCGACCTCTTCCGAAGGTCGTACAAGCTCGGGGATGGTACCAATAGATCCGCAGGACCCAAATTAGTCCAGATGCAACCACTTTCCAAGTCTCTCCGACCTTCACAAAAAAAGTTATTCAAGAATATCTCTTTCTCCTATGTGCTTTCATCCCTAACCCTAACCCTTCCGAAAGTCGGAGAAGCTCAAGGATGGTACCGATCGATGCGCGCTACCCCATTTAGTGGGGGTAGAGCCTACTTGCAAGTCTCTCCGACCTTCACAAAAAAAGTTATTCAAGAATATCTCTTTCTCCTATGTGCTTTCATCCCTAACCCTAACCCTAACCCTTCCGAAAGTCGGAGAAGCTCAAGAATGGTACCGATCGATGCGCGCTACCCCATTTAGTGGGGGTAGAGCCTACTTGCAAGTCTCTCCGACCTTCACAAAAAAAGTTATTCAAGAATATCTCCTCAGATTTGGGGGAATTTCGTCGGTCGACCTCTTCCGAAGGTCGTACAAGCTCGGGGATGGTACCAATCGATCCGCAGGACCCAAATTAGTCCAGATGCAACCACTTTCCAAGTCTCTCCGACCTTCACAAAAAAAGTTATTCAAGAATATCTCTTTCTCCTATGTGCTTTCATCCCTAACCCTAACCCTAACCCTTCCGAAAGTCGGAGAAGCTCAAGGATGGTACCGATCGATGCGCGCTACCCCATTTAGTGGGGGTAGAGCCTACTTGCAAGTCTCTCCGACCTTCACAAAAAAAGTTATTCAAGAATATCTCCTCAGATTTGGGGGAATTTCGTCGGTCGACCTCTTCCGAAGGTCGTACAAGCTCGGGGATGGTACCAATCGATCCGCAGGACCCAAATTAGTCCAGATGCAACCACTTTCCAAGTCTCTCCGACCTTCACAAAAAAAGTTATTCAAGAATATCTCTTTCTCCTATGTGCTTTCATCCCTAACCCTAACCCTAACCCTTCCGAAAGTCGGAGAAGCTCAAGGATGGTACCGATCGATGCGCGCTACCCCATTTAGTGGGGGTAGAGCCTACTTGCAAGTCTCTCCGACCTTCACAAAAAAAGTTATTCAAGAATATCTCTTTCTCCTATGTGCTTTCATCCCTAACCCTAACCCTTCCAAAAGTCGGAGAAGCTCAAGGATGGTACTGATCGATGCGCGCAACCCCATTTAGTGGGGGTAGAGCCTACTTGCAAGTCTCTCCGACCTTCACAAAAAAAGTTATTCAAGAATATCTCCTCAGATTTGGGGGAATTTCGTCGGTCGACCTCTTCCGAAGGTCGTACAAGCTCGGGGATGGTACCAATAGATCCGCAGGACCCAAATTAGTCCAGATGCAACCACTTTCCAAGTCTCTCCGACCTTCACAAAAAAAGTTATTCAAGAATATCTCTTTCTCCTATGTGCTTTCATCCCTAACCCTAACCCTTCCGAAAGTCGGAGAAGCTCAAGGATGGTACCGATCGATGCGCGCTACCCCATTTAGTGGGGGTAGAGCCTACTTGCAAGTCTCTCCGACCTTCACAAAAAAAGTTATTCAAGAATATCTCTTTCTCCTATGTGCTTTCATCCCTAACCCTAACCCTAACCCTTCCGAAAGTCGGAGAAGCTCAAGGATGGTACCGATCGATGCGCGCTACCCCATTTAGTGGGGGTAGAGCCTACTTGCAAGTCTCTCCGACCTTCACAAAAAAAGTTATTCAAGAATATCTCCTCAGATTTGGGGGAATTTCGTCGGTCGACCTCTTCCGAAGGTCGTACAAGCTCGGGGATGGTACCAATCGATCCGCAGGACCCAAATTAGTCCAGATGCAACCACTTTCCAAGTCTCTCCGACCTTCACAAAAAAAGTTATTCAAGAATATCTCTTTCTCCTATGTGCTTTCATCCCTAACCCTAACCCTAACCCTTCCGAAAGTCGGAGAAGCTCAAGGATGGTACCGATCGATGCGCGCTACCCCATTTAGTGGGGGTAGAGCCTACTTGCAAGTCTCTCCGACCTTCACAAAAAAAGTTATTCAAGAATATCTCTTTCTCCTATGTGCTTTCATCCCTAACCCTAACCCTAACCCTTTCGAAAGTCGGAGAAGCTCAAGGATGGTACCGATCGATGCGCGCTACCCCATTTAGTGGGGGTAGAGCCTACTTGCAAGTCTCTCCGACCTTCACAAAAAAAGTTATTCAAGAATATCTCTTTCTCCTATGTGCTTTCATCCCTAACCCTAACCCTAACCCTTCCGAAAGTCGGAGAAGCTCAAGGATGGTACCGATCGATGCGCGCTACCCCATTTAGTGGGGGTAGAGCCTACTTGCAAGTCTCTCCGACCTTCACAAAAAAAGTTATTCAAGAATATCTCTTTCTCCTATGTGCTTTCATCCCTAACCCTAACCCTAACCCTTCCGAAAGTCGGAGAAGCTCAAGGATGGTACCGATCGATGCGCGCTACCCCATTTAGTGGGGGTAGAGCCTACTTGCAAGTCTCTCCGACCTTCACAAAAAAAGTTATTCAAGAATATCTCTTTCTCCTATGTGCTTTCATCCCTAACCCTAACCCTAACCCTTCCGAAAGTCGGAGAAGCTCAAGGATGGTACCGATCGATGCGCGCTACCCCATTTAGTGGGGGTAGAGCCTACTTGCAAGTCTCTCCGACCTTCACAAAAAAAGTTATTCAAGAATATCTCCTCAGATTTGGGGGAATTTCGTCGGTCGACCTCTTCCGAAGGTCGTACAAGCTCGGGGATGGTACCAATCGATCCGCAGGACCCAAATTAGTCCAGATGCAACCACTTTCCAAGTCTCTCCGACCTTCACAAAAAAAGTTATTCAAGAATATCTCTTTCTCCTATGTGCTTTCATCCCTAACCCTAACCCTAACCCTTCCGAAAGTCGGAGAAGCTCAAGGATGGTACCGATCGATGCGCGCTACCCCATTTAGTGGGGGTAGAGCCTACTTGCAAGTCTCTCCGACCTTCACAAAAAAAGTTATTCAAGAATATCTCTTTCTCCTATGTGCTTTCATCCCTAACCCTAACCCTAACCCTTCCGAAAGTCGGAGAAGCTCAAGGATGGTACCGATCGATGCGCGCTACCCCATTTAGTGGGGGTAGAGCCTACTTGCAAGTCTCTCCGACCTTCACAAAAAAAGTTATTCAAGAATATCTCTTTCTCCTATGTGCTTTCATCCCTAACCCTAACCCTAACCCTTCCGAAAGTCGGAGAAGCTCAAGGATGGTACCGATCGATGCGCGCTACCCCATTTAGTGGGGGTAGAGCCTACTTGCAAGTCTCTCCGACCTTCACAAAAAAAGTTATTCAAGAATATCTCTTTCTCCTATGTGCTTTCATCCCTAACCCTAACCCTAACCCTTCCGAAAGTCGGAGAAGCTCAAGGATGGTACCGATCGATGCGCGCTACCCCATTTAGTGGGGGTAGAGCCTACTTGCAAGTCTCTCCGACCTTCACAAAAAAAGTTATTCAAGAATATCTCTTTCTCCTATGTGCTTTCATCCCTAACCCTAACCCTAACCCTTCCGAAAGTCGGAGAAGCTCAAGGATGGTACCGATCGATGCGCGCTACCCCATTTAGTGGGGGTAGAGCCTACTTGCAAGTCTCTCCGACCTTCACAAAAAAAGTTATTCAAGAATATCTCTTTCTCCTATGTGCTTTCATCCCTAACCCTAACCCTAACCCTTCCGAAAGTCGGAGAAGCTCAAGGATGGTACCGATCGATGCGCGCTACCCCATTTAGTGGGGGTAGAGCCTACTTGCAAGTCTCTCCGACCTTCACAAAAAAAGTTATTCAAGAATATCTCTTTCTCCTATGTGCTTTCATCCCTAACCCTAACCCTAACCCTTCCGAAAGTCGGAGAAGCTCAAGGATGGTACCGATCGATGCGCGCTACCCCATTTAGTGGGGGTAGAGCCTACTTGCAAGTCTCTCCGACCTTCACAAAAAAAGTTATTCAAGAATATCTCTTTCTCCTATGTGCTTTCATCCCTAACCCTAACCCTTCCAAAAGTCGGAGAAGCTCAAGGATGGTACTGATCGATGCGCGCAACCCCATTTAGTGGGGGTAGTGCCTACTTGCAAGTCTCTCCGACCTTCACAAAAAAAGTTATTCAAGAATATCTCCTCAGATTTGGGGGAATTTCGTCGGTCGACCTCTTCCGAAGGTCGTACAAGCTCGGGGATGGTACCAATCGATCCGCAGGACCCAAATTAGTCCAGATGCAACCACTTTCCAAGTCTCTCCGACCTTCACAAAAAAAGTTATTCAAGAATATCTCTTTCTCCTATGTGCTTTCATCCCTAACCCTAACCCTAACCCTTCCGAAAGTCGGAGAAGCTCAAGGATGGTACCGATCGATGTGCGCTACCCCATTTAGTGGGGGTAGAGCCTACTTGCAAGTCTCTCCGACCTTCACAAAAAAAGTTATTCAAGAATATCTCTTTCTCCTATGTGCTTTCATCCCTAACCCTAACCCTAACCCTTCCGAAAGTCGGAGAAGCTCAAGGATGGTACCGATCGATGCGCGCTACCCCATTTAGTGGGGGTAGAGCCTACTTGCAAGTCTCTCCGACCTTCACAAAAAAAGTTATTCAAGAATATCTCCTCAGATTTGGGGGAATTTCGTCGGTCGACCTCTTCCGAAGGTCGTACAAGCTCGGGGATGGTACCAATCGATCCGCAGGACCCAAATTAGTCCAGATGCAACCACTTTCCAAGTCTCTCCGACCTTCACAAAAAAAGTTATTCAAGAATATCTCTTTCTCCTATGTGCTTTCATCCCTAACCCTAACCCTAACCCTTCCGAAAGTCGGAGAAGCTCAAGGATGGTACCGATCGATGCGCGCTACCCCATTTAGTGGGGGTAGAGCCTACTTGCAAGTCTCTCCGACCTTCACAAAAAAAGTTATTCAAGAATATCTCTTTCTCCTATGTGCTTTCATCCCTAACCCTAACCCTAACCCTTCCGAAAGTCGGAGAAGCTCAAGGATGGTACTGATCGATGCGCGCAACCCCATTTAGTGGGGGTAGAGCCTACTTGCAAGTCTCTCCGACCTTCACAAAAAAAGTTATTCAAGAATATCTCCTCAGATTTGGGGGAATTTCGTCGGTCGACCTCTTCCGAAGGTCGTACAAGCTCGGGGATGGTACCAATCGATCCGCAGGACCCAAATTAGTCCAGATGCAACCACTTTCCAAGTCTCTCCGACCTTCACAAAAAAAGTTATTCAAGAATATCTCTTTCTCCTATGTGCTTTCATCCCTAACCCTAACCCTTCCGAAAGTCGGAGAAGCTCAAGGATGGTACCGATCGATGCGCGCTACCCCATTTAGTGGGGGTAGAGCCTACTTGCAAGTCTCTCCGACCTTCACAAAAAAAGTTATTCAAGAATATCTCTTTCTCCTATGTGCTTTCATCCCTAACCCTAACCCTAACCCTTCCGAAAGTCGGAGAAGCTCAAGGATGGTACCGATCGATGCGCGCTACCCCATTTAGTGGGGGTAGAGCCTACTTGCAAGTCTCTCCGACCTTCACAAAAAAAGTTATTCAAGAATATCTCTTTCTCCTATGTGCTTTCATCCCTAACCCTAACCCTAACCCTTCCGAAAGTCGGAGAAGCTCAAGGATGGTACCGATCGATGCGCGCTACCCCATTTAGTGGGGGTAGAGCCTACTTGCAAGTCTCTCCGACCTTCACAAAAAAAGTTATTCAAGAATATCTCTTTCTCCTATGTGCTTTCATCCCTAACCCTAACCCTAACCCTTCCGAAAGTCGGAGAAGCTCAAGGATGGTACCGATCGATGCGCGCTACCCCATTTAGTGGGGGTAGAGCCTACTTGCAAGTCTCTCCGACCTTCACAAAAAAAGTTATTCAAGAATATCTCTTTCTCCTATGTGCTTTCATCCCTAACCCTAACCCTTCCAAAAGTCGGAGAAGCTCAAGGATGGTACTGATCGATGCGCGCAACCCCATTTAGTGGGGGTAGTGCCTACTTGCAAGTCTCTCCGACCTTCACAAAAAAAGTTATTCAAGAATATCTCCTCAGATTTGGGGGAATTTCGTCGGTCGACCTCTTCCGAAGGTCGTACAAGCTCGGGGATGGTACCAATCGATCCGCAGGACCCAAATTAGTCCAGATGCAACCACTTTCCAAGTCTCTCCGACCTTCACAAAAAAAGTTATTCAAGAATATCTCTTTCTCCTATGTGCTTTCATCCCTAACCCTAACCCTAACCCTTCCGAAAGTCGGAGAAGCTCAAGGATGGTACCGATCGATGTGCGCTACCCCATTTAGTGGGGGTAGAGCCTACTTGCAAGTCTCTCCGACCTTCACAAAAAAAGTTATTCAAGAATATCTCTTTCTCCTATGTGCTTTCATCCCTAACCCTAACCCTAACCCTTCCGAAAGTCGGAGAAGCTCAAGGATGGTACCGATCGATGCGCGCTACCCCATTTAGTGGGGGTAGAGCCTACTTGCAAGTCTCTCCGACCTTCACAAAAAAAGTTATTCAAGAATATCTCCTCAGATTTGGGGGAATTTCGTCGGTCGACCTCTTCCGAAGGTCGTACAAGCTCGGGGATGGTACCAATCGATCCGCAGGACCCAAATTAGTCCAGATGCAACCACTTTCCAAGTCTCTCCGACCTTCACAAAAAAAGTTATTCAAGAATATCTCTTTCTCCTATGTGCTTTCATCCCTAACCCTAACCCTAACCCTTCCGAAAGTCGGAGAAGCTCAAGGATGGTACCGATCGATGCGCGCTACCCCATTTAGTGGGGGTAGAGCCTACTTGCAAGTCTCTCCGACCTTCACAAAAAAAGTTATTCAAGAATATCTCTTTCTCCTATGTGCTTTCATCCCTAACCCTAACCCTAACCCTTTCGAAAGTCGGAGAAGCTCAAGGATGGTACCGATCGATGCGCGCTACCCCATTTAGTGGGGGTAGAGCCTACTTGCAAGTCTCTCCGACCTTCACAAAAAAAGTTATTCAAGAATATCTCTTTCTCCTATGTGCTTTCATCCCTAACCCTAACCCTAACCCTTCCGAAAGTCGGAGAAGCTCAAGGATGGTACCGATCGATGCGCGCTACCCCATTTAGTGGGGGTAGAGCCTACTTGCAAGTCTCTCCGACCTTCACAAAAAAAGTTATTCAAGAATATCTCTTTCTCCTATGTGCTTTCATCCCTAACCCTAACCCTAACCCTTCCGAAAGTCGGAGAAGCTCAAGGATGGTACCGATCGATGCGCGCTACCCCATTTAGTGGGGGTAGAGCCTACTTGCAAGTCTCTCCGACCTTCACAAAAAAAGTTATTCAAGAATATCTCTTTCTCCTATGTGCTTTCATCCCTAACCCTAACCCTAACCCTTCCGAAAGTCGGAGAAGCTCAAGGATGGTACCGATCGATGCGCGCTACCCCATTTAGTGGGGGTAGAGCCTACTTGCAAGTCTCTCCGACCTTCACAAAAAAAGTTATTCAAGAATATCTCCTCAGATTTGGGGGAATTTCGTCGGTCGACCTCTTCCGAAGGTCGTACAAGCTCGGGGATGGTACCAATCGATCCGCAGGACCCAAATTAGTCCAGATGCAACCACTTTCCAAGTCTCTCCGACCTTCACAAAAAAAGTTATTCAAGAATATCTCTTTCTCCTATGTGCTTTCATCCCTAACCCTAACCCTAACCCTTCCGAAAGTCGGAGAAGCTCAAGGATGGTACCGATCGATGCGCGCTACCCCATTTAGTGGGGGTAGAGCCTACTTGCAAGTCTCTCCGACCTTCACAAAAAAAGTTATTCAAGAATATCTCTTTCTCCTATGTGCTTTCATCCCTAACCCTAACCCTAACCCTTCCGAAAGTCGGAGAAGCTCAAGGATGGTACCGATCGATGCGCGCTACCCCATTTAGTGGGGGTAGAGCCTACTTGCAAGTCTCTCCGACCTTCACAAAAAAAGTTATTCAAGAATATCTCTTTCTCCTATGTGCTTTCATCCCTAACCCTAACCCTAACCCTTCCGAAAGTCGGAGAAGCTCAAGGATGGTACCGATCGATGCGCGCTACCCCATTTAGTGGGGGTAGAGCCTACTTGCAAGTCTCTCCGACCTTCACAAAAAAAGTTATTCAAGAATATCTCCTCAGATTTGGGGGAATTTCGTCGGTCGACCTCTTCCGAAGGTCGTACAAGCTCGGGGATGGTACCAATCGATCCGCAGGACCCAAATTAGTCCAGATGCAACCACTTTCCAAGTCTCTCCGACCTTCACAAAAAAAGTTATTCAAGAATATCTCTTTCTCCTATGTGCTTTCATCCCTAACCCTAACCCTAACCCTTCCGAAAGTCGGAGAAGCTCAAGGATGGTACCGATCGATGCGCGCTACCCCATTTAGTGGGGGTAGAGCCTACTTGCAAGTCTCTCCGACCTTCACAAAAAAAGTTATTCAAGAATATCTCTTTCTCCTATGTGCTTTCATCCCTAACCCTAACCCTAACCCTTCCGAAAGTCGGAGAAGCTCAAGGATGGTACCGATCGATGCGCGCTACCCCATTTAGTGGGGGTAGAGCCTACTTGCAAGTCTCTCCGACCTTCACAAAAAAAGTTATTCAAGAATATCTCTTTCTCCTATGTGCTTTCATCCCTAACCCTAACCCTAACCCTTCCGAAAGTCGGAGAAGCTCAAGGATGGTACCGATCGATGCGCGCTACCCCATTTAGTGGGGGTAGAGCCTACTTGCAAGTCTCTCCGACCTTCACAAAAAAAGTTATTCAAGAATATCTCTTTCTCCTATGTGCTTTCATCCCTAACCCTAACCCTAACCCTTCCGAAAGTCGGAGAAGCTCAAGGATGGTACCGATCGATGCGCGCTACCCCATTTAGTGGGGGTAGAGCCTACTTGCAAGTCTCTCCGACCTTCACAAAAAAAGTTATTCAAGAATATCTCTTTCTCCTATGTGCTTTCATCCCTAACCCTAACCCTAACCCTTCCGAAAGTCGGAGAAGCTCAAGGATGGTACCGATCGATGCGCGCTACCCCATTTAGTGGGGGTAGAGCCTACTTGCAAGTCTCTCCGACCTTCACAAAAAAAGTTATTCAAGAATATCTCTTTCTCCTATGTGCTTTCATCCCTAACCCTAACCCTAACCCTTCCGAAAGTCGGAGAAGCTCAAGGATGGTACCGATCGATGCGCGCTACCCCATTTAGTGGGGGTAGAGCCTACTTGCAAGTCTCTCCGACCTTCACAAAAAAAGTTATTCAAGAATATCTCTTTCTCCTATGTGCTTTCATCCCTAACCCTAACCCTAACCCTTCCGAAAGTCGGAGAAGCTCAAGGATGGTACCGATCGATGCGCGCTACCCCATTTAGTGGGGGTAGAGCCTACTTGCAAGTCTCTCCGACCTTCACAAAAAAAGTTATTCAAGAATATCTCTTTCTCCTATGTGCTTTCATCCCTAACCCTAACCCTAACCCTTCCGAAAGTCGGAGAAGCTCAAGGATGGTACCGATCGATGCGCGCTACCCCATTTAGTGGGGGTAGAGCCTACTTGCAAGTCTCTCCGACCTTCACAAAAAAAGTTATTCAAGAATATCTCTTTCTCCTATGTGCTTTCATCCCTAACCCTAACCCTAACCCTTCCGAAAGTCGGAGAAGCTCAAGGATGGTACTGATCGATGCGCGCAACCCCATTTAGTGGGGGTAGAGCCTACTTGCAAGTCTCTCCGACCTTCACAAAAAAAGTTATTCAAGAATATCTCCTCAGATTTGGGGGAATTTCGTCGGTCGACCTCTTCCGAAGGTCGTACAAGCTCAAGGATGGTACCAATCGATCCGCAGGACCCAAATTAGTCCAGATGCAACCACTTTCCAAGTCTCTCCGACCTTCACAAAAAAAGTTATTCAAGAATATCTCTTTCTCCTATGTGCTTTCATCCCTAACCCTAACCCTAACCCTTCCGAAAGTCGGAGAAGCTCAAGGATGGTACCGATCGATGTGCGCTACCCCATTTAGTGGGGGTAGAGCCTACTTGCAAGTCTCTCCGACCTTCACAAAAAAAGTTATTCAAGAATATCTCTTTCTCCTATGTGCTTTCATCCCTAACCCTAACCCTAACCCTTCCGAAAGTCGGAGAAGCTCAAGGATGGTACCGATCGATGCGCGCTACCCCATTTAGTGGGGGTAGAGCCTATTTGCAAGTCTCTCCGACCTTCACAAAAAAAGTTATTCAAGAATATCTCTTTCTCCTATGTGCTTTCATCCCTAACCCTAACCCTAACCCTTCCGAAAGTCGGAGAAGCTCAAAGATGGTACCGATCGATGCGCGCTACCCCATTTAGTGGGGGTAGAGCCTACTTGCAAGTCTCTCCGACCTTCACAAAAAAAGTTATTCAAGAATATCTCTTTCTCCTATGTGCTTTCATCCCTAACCCTAACCCTAACCCTTCCGAAAGTCGGAGAAGCTCAAGGATGGTACTGATCGATGCGCGCAACCCCATTTAGTGGGGGTAGAGCCTACTTGCAAGTCTCTCCGACCTTCACAAAAAAAGTTATTCAAGAATATCTCCTCAGATTTGGGGGAATTTCGTCGGTCGACCTCTTCCGAAGGTCGTACAAGCTTGGGGATGGTACCAATCGATCCGCAGGACCCAAATTAGTCCAGATGCAACCACTTTCCAAGTCTCTCCGACCTTCACAAAAAAAGTTATTCAAGAATATCTCTTTCTCCTATGTGCTTTCATCCCTAACCCTAACCCTAACCCTTCCGAAAGTCGGAGAAGCTCAAGGATGGTACCGATCGATGCGCGCTACGCCATTTAGTGGGGGTAGAGCCTACTTGCAAGTCTCTCCGACCTTCACAAAAAAAGTTATTCAAGAATATCTCTTTCTCCTATGTGCTTTCATCCCTAACCCTAACCCTAACCCTTCCGAAAGTCGGAGAAGCTCAAGGATGGTACCGATCGATGTGCGCTACCCCATTTAGTGGGGGTAGAGCCTACTTGCAAGTCTCTCCGACCTTCACAAAAAAAGTTATTCAAGAATATCTCTTTCTCCTATGTGCTTTCATCCCTAACCCTAACCCTAACCCTTCCGAAAGTCGGAGAAGCTCAAGGATGGTACCGATCGATGCGCGCTACCCCATTTAGTGGGGGTAGAGCCTATTTGCAAGTCTCTCCGACCTTCACAAAAAAAGTTATTCAAGAATATCTCTTTCTCCTATGTGCTTTCATCCCTAACCCTAACCCTAACCCTTCCGAAAGTCGGAGAAGCTCAAGGATGGTACCGATCGATGCGCGCTACCCCATTTAGTGGGGGTAGAGCCTACTTGCAAGTCTCTCCGACCTTCACAAAAAAAGTTATTCAAGAATATCTCTTTCTCCTATGTGCTTTCATCCCTAACCCTAACCCTAACCCTTCCGAAAGTCGGAGAAGCTCAAGGATGGTACTGATCGATGCGCGCAACCCCATTTAGTGGGGGTAGAGCCTACTTGCAAGTCTCTCCGACCTTCACAAAAAAAGTTATTCAAGAATATCTCCTCAGATTTGGGGGAATTTCGTCGGTCGACCTCTTCCGAAGGTCGTACAAGCTTGGGGATGGTACCAATCGATCCGCAGGACCCAAATTAGTCCAGATGCAACCACTTTCCAAGTCTCTCCGACCTTCACAAAAAAAGTTATTCAAGAATATCTCTTTCTCCTATGTGCTTTCATCCCTAACCCTAACCCTAACCCTTCCGAAAGTCGGAGAAGCTCAAGGATGGTACCGATCGATGCGCGCTACGCCATTTAGTGGGGGTAGAGCCTACTTGCAAGTCTCTCCGACCTTCACAAAAAAAGTTATTCAAGAATATCTCCTCAGATTTGGGGGAATTTCGTCGGTCGACCTCTTCCGAAGGTCGTACAAGCTCAAGGATGGTACTAATCGATCCGCAGGACCCAAATTAGTCCAGATGCAACCACTTTCCAAGTCTCTCCGACCTTCACAAAAAAAGTTATTCAAGAATATCTCTTTCTCCTATGTGCTTTCATCCCTAACCCTAACCCTAACCCTTCCGAAAGTCGGAGAAGCTCAAGGATGGTACCGATCGATGTGCGCTACCCCATTTAGTGGGGGTAGAGCCTACTTGCAAGTCTCTCCGACCTTCACAAAAAAAGTTATTCAAGAATATCTCTTTCTCCTATGTGCTTTCATCCCTAACCCTAACCCTAACCCTTCCGAAAGTCGGAGAAGCTCAAGGATGGTACCGATCGATGCGCGCTACCCCATTTAGTGGGGGTAGAGCCTATTTGCAAGTCTCTCCGACCTTCACAAAAAAAGTTATTCAAGAATATCTCTTTCTCCTATGTGCTTTCATCCCTAACCCTAACCCTAACCCTTCCGAAAGTCGGAGAAGCTCAAGGATGGTACCGATCGATGCGCGCTACCCCATTTAGTGGGGGTAGAGCCTACTTGCAAGTCTCTCCGACCTTCACAAAAAAAGTTATTCAAGAATATCTCTTTCTCCTATGTGCTTTCATCCCTAACCCTAACCCTAACCCTTCCGAAAGTCGGAGAAGCTCAAGGATGGTACTGATCGATGCGCGCAACCCCATTTAGTGGGGGTAGAGCCTACTTGCAAGTCTCTCCGACCTTCACAAAAAAAGTTATTCAAGAATATCTCCTCAGATTTGGGGGAATTTCGTCGGTCGACCTCTTCCGAAGGTCGTACAAGCTTGGGGATGGTACCAATCGATCCGCAGGACCCAAATTAGTCCAGATGCAACCACTTTCCAAGTCTCTCCGACCTTCACAAAAAAAGTTATTCAAGAATATCTCTTTCTCCTATGTGCTTTCATCCCTAACCCTAACCCTAACCCTTCCGAAAGTCGGAGAAGCTCAAGGATGGTACCGATCGATGCGCGCTACGCCATTTAGTGGGGGTAGAGCCTACTTGCAAGTCTCTCCGACCTTCACAAAAAAAGTTATTCAAGAATATCTCTTTCTCCTATGTGCTTTCATCCCTAACCCTAACCCTAACCCTTCCGAAAGTCGGAGAAGCTCAAGGATGGTACCGATCGATGCGCGCAACCCCATTTAGTGGGGGTAGAGCCTACTTGCAAGTCTCTCCGACCTTCACAAAAAAGGTTATTCAAGAATATCTCCTCAGATTTGGGGGAATTTCGTCGGTCGACCTCTTCCGAAGGTCGTACAAGCTCGGGGATGGTACCAATCGATCCGCAGGACCCAAATTAGTCCAGATGCAACCACTTTCCAAGTCTCTCCGACCTTCACAAAAAAAGTTATTCAAGAATATCTCTTTCTCCTATGTGCTTTCATCCCTAACCCTAACCCTAACCCTTCCGAAAGTCGGAGAAGCTCAAGGATGGTACCGATCGATGCGCGCTACCCCATTTAGTGGGGGTAGAGCCTACTTGCAAGTCTCTCCGACCTTCACAAAAAAAGTTATTTAAGAATATCTCCTCAGATTTGGGGGAATTTCGTCGGTCGACCTCTTCCGAAGGTCGTACAAGCTCGGGGATGGTACCAATCGATCCGCAGGACCCAAATTAGTCCAGATGCAACCACTTTCCAAGTCTCTCCGACCTTCACAAAAAAAGTTATTCAAGAATATCTCTTTCTCCTATGTGCTTTCATCCCTAACCCTAACCCTAACCCTTCCGAAAGTCGGAGAAGCTCAAGGATGGTACCGATCGATGCTCGCTACCCCATTTAGTGGGGGTAGAGCCTACTTGCAAGTCTCTCCGACCTTCACAAAAAAAGTTATTCAAGAATATCTCTTTCTCCTATGTGCTTTCATCCCTAACCCTAACCCTAACCCTTCCGAAAGTCGGAGAAGCTCAAGGATGGTACCGATCGATGCGCGCTACCCCATTTAGTGGGGGTAGAGCCTACTTGCAAGTCTCTCCGACCTTCACAAAAAAAGTTATTCAAGAATATCTCTTTCTCCTATGTGCTTTCATCCCTAACCCTAACCCTAACCCTTCCGAAAGTCGGAGAAGCTCAAGGATGGTACCGATCGATGCGCGCTACCCCATTTAGTGGGGGTAGAGCCTACTTGCAAGTCTCTCCGACCTTCACAAAAAAAGTTATTCAAGAATATCTCTTTCTCCTATGTGCTTTCATCCCTAACCCTAACCCTAACCCTTCCGAAAGTCGGAGAAGCTCAAGGATGGTACCGATCGATGCGCGCTACCCCATTTAGTGGGGGTAGAGCCTACTTGCAAGTCTCTCCGACCTTCACAAAAAAAGTTATTCAAGAATATCTCTTTCTCCTATGTGCTTTCATCCCTAACCCTAACCCTAACCCTTCCGAAAGTCGGAGAAGCTCAAGGATGGTACCGATCGATGCGCGCTACCCCATTTAGTGGGGGTAGAGCCTACTTGCAAGTCTCTCCGACCTTCACAAAAAAAGTTATTCAAGAATATCTCTTTCTCCTATGTGCTTTCATCCCTAACCCTAACCCTAACCCTTCCGAAAGTCGGAGAAGCTCAAGGATGGTACCGATCGATGCGCGCTACCCCATTTAGTGGGGGTAGAGCCTACTTGCAAGTCTCTCCGACCTTCACAAAAAAAGTTATTCAAGAATATCTCTTTCTCCTATGTGCTTTCATCCCTAACCCTAACCCTAACCCTTCCGAAAGTCGGAGAAGCTCAAGGATGGTACCGATCGATGCGCGCTACCCCATTTAGTGGGGGTAGAGCCTACTTGCAAGTCTCTCCGACCTTCACAAAAAAAGTTATTCAAGAATATCTCTTTCTCCTATGTGCTTTCATCCCTAACCCTAACCCTAACCCTTCCGAAAGTCGGAGAAGCTCAAGGATGGTACCGATCGATGCGCGCTACCCCATTTAGTGGGGGTAGAGCCTACTTGCAAGTCTCTCCGACCTTCACAAAAAAAGTTATTCAAGAATATCTCTTTCTCCTATGTGCTTTCATCCCTAACCCTAACCCTAACCCTTCCGAAAGTCGGAGAAGCTCAAGGATGGTACTGATCGATGCGCGCAACCCCATTTAGTGGGGGTAGAGCCTACTTGCAAGTCTCTCCGACCTTCACAAAAAAAGTTATTCAAGAATATCTCCTCAGATTTGGGGGAATTTCGTCGGTCGACCTCTTCCGAAGGTCGTACAAGCTCGGGGATGGTACCAATCGATCCGCAGGACCCAAATTAGTCCAGATGCAACCACTTTTCAAGTCTCTCCGACCTTCACAAAAAAAGTTATTCAAGAATATCTCTTTCTCCTATGTGCTTTCATCCCTAACCCTAACCCTAACCCTTCCGAAAGTCGGAGAAGCTCAAGGATGGTACCGATCGATGCGCGCTACCCCATTTAGTGGGGGTAGAGCCTATTTGCAAGTCTCTCCGACCTTCACAAAAAAAGTTATTCAAGAATATCTCTTTCTCCTATGTGCTTTCATCCCTAACCCTAACCCTAACCCTTCCGAAAGTCGGAGAAGCTCAAGGATGGTACCGATCGATGCGCGCTACCCCATTTAGTGGGGGTAGAGCCTACTTGCAAGTCTCTCCGACCTTCACAAAAAAAGTTATTCAAGAATATCTCTTTCTCCTATGTGCTTTCATCCCTAACCCTAACCCTAACCCTTCCGAAAGTCGGAGAAGCTCAAGGATGGTACTGATCGATGCGCGCAACCCCATTTAGTGGGGGTAGAGCCTACTTGAAAGTCTCTCCGACCTTCACAAAAAAAGTTATTCAAGAATATCTCCTCAGATTTGGGGGAATTTCGTCGGTCGACCTCTTCCGAAGGTCGTACAAGCTCGGGGATGGTACCAATCGATCCGCAGGACCCAAATTAGTCCAGATGCAACCACTTTCCAAGTCTCTCCGACCTTCACAAAAAAAGTTATTCAAGAATATCTCTTTCTCCTATGTGCTTTCATCCCTAACCCTAACCCTAACCCTTCCGAAAGTCGGAGAAGCTCAAGGATGGTACCGATCGATGCGCGCTACCCCATTTAGTGGGGGTAGAGCCTACTTGCAAGTCTCTCCGACCTTCACAAAAAAAGTTATTCAAGAATATCTCTTTCTCCTATGTGCTTTCATCCCTAACCCTAACCCTAACCCTTCCGAAAGTCGGAGAAGCTCAAGGATGGTACCGATCGATGCGCGCTACCCCATTTAGTGGGGGTAGAGCCTACTTGCAAGTCTCTCCGACCTTCACAAAAAAAGTTATTCAAGAATATCTCTTTCTCCTATGTGCTTTCATCCCTAACCCTAACCCTAACCCTTCCGAAAGTCGGAGAAGCTCAAGGATGGTACCGATCGATGCGCGCTACCCCATTTAGTGGGGGTAGAGCCTACTTGCAAGTCTCTCCGACCTTCACAAAAAAAGTTATTCAAGAATATCTCTTTCTCCTATGTGCTTTCATCCCTAACCCTAACCCTAACCCTTCCGAAAGTCGGAGAAGCTCAAGGATGGTACTGATCGATGCGCGCTACCCCATTTAGTGGGGGTAGAGCCTACTTGCAAGTCTCTCCGACCTTCACAAAAAAAGTTATTCAAGAATATCTCCTCAGATTTGGGGGAATTTCGTCGGTCGACCTCTTCCGAAGGTCGTACAAGCTCGGGGATGGTACCAATCGATCCGCAGGACCCAAATTAGTCCAGATGCAACCACTTTCCAAGTCTCTCCGACCTTCACAAAAAAAGTTATTCAAGAATATCTCTTTCTCCTATGTGCTTTCATCCCTAACCCTAACCCTAACCCTTCCGAAAGTCGGAGAAGCTCAAGGATGGTACCGATCGATGCGCGCTACCCCATTTAGTGGGGGTAGAGCCTACTTGCAAGTCTCTCCGACCTTCACAAAAAAAGTTATTCAAGAATATCTCTTTCTCCTATGTGCTTTCATCCCTAACCCTAACCCTAACCCTTCCGAAAGTCGGAGAAGCTCAAGGATGGTACCGATCGATGCGCGCTACCCCATTTAGTGGGGGTAGAGCCTACTTGCAAGTCTCTCCGACCTTCACAAAAAAAGTTATTCAAGAATATCTCTTTCTCCTATGTGCTTTCATCCCTAACCCTAACCCTAACCCTTCCGAAAGTCGGAGAAGCTCAAGGATGGTACCGATCGATGCGCGCTACCCCATTTAGTGGGGGTAGAGCCTACTTGCAAGTCTCTCCGACCTTCACAAAAAAAGTTATTCAAGAATATCTCTTTCTCCTATGTGCTTTCATCCCTAACCCTAACCCTAACCCTTCCGAAAGTCGGAGAAGCTCAAGGATGGTACCGATCGATGCGCGCTACCCCATTTAGTGGGGGTAGAGCCTACTTGCAAGTCTCTCCGACCTTCACAAAAAAAGTTATTCAAGAATATCTCTTTCTCCTATGTGCTTTCATCCCTAACCCTAACCCTAACCCTTCCGAAAGTCGGAGAAGCTCAAGGATGGTACCGATCGATGCGCGCTACCCCATTTAGTGGGGGTAGAGCCTACTTGCAAGTCTCTCCGACCTTCACAAAAAAAGTTATTCAAGAATATCTCTTTCTCCTATGTGCTTTCATCCCTAACCCTAACCCTAACCCTTCCGAAAGTCGGAGAAGCTCAAGGATGGTACCGATCGATGCGCGCTACCCCATTTAGTGGGGGTAGAGCCTACTTGCAAGTCTCTCCGACCTTCACAAAAAAAGTTATTCAAGAATATCTCTTTCTCCTATGTGCTTTCATCCCTAACCCTAACCCTAACCCTTCCGAAAGTCGGAGAAGCTCAAGGATGGTACCGATCGATGCGCGCTACCCCATTTAGTGGGGGTAGAGCCTACTTGCAAGTCTCTCCGACCTTCACAAAAAAAGTTATTCAAGAATATCTCTTTCTCCTATGTGCTTTCATCCCTAACCCTAACCCTAACCCTTCCGAAAGTCGGAGAAGCTCAAGGATGGTACTGATCGATGCGCGCAACCCCATTTAGTGGGGGTAGAGCCTACTTGCAAGTCTCTCCGACCTTCACAAAAAAAGTTATTCAAGAATATCTCCTCAGATTTGGGGGAATTTCGTCGGTCGACCTCTTCCGAAGGTCGTACAAGCTCGGGGATGGTACCAATCGATCCGCAGGACCCAAATTAGTCCAGATGCAACCACTTTCCAAGTCTCTCCGACCTTCACAAAAAAAGTTATTCAAGAATATCTCTTTCTCCTATGTGCTTTCATCCCTAACCCTAACCCTAACCCTTCCGAAAGTCGGAGAAGCTCAAGGATGGTACTGATCGATGCGCGCTACCCCATTTAGTGGGGGTAGAGCCTACTTGCAAGTCTCTCCGACCTTCACAAAAAAAGTTATTCAAGAATATCTCTTTCTCCTATGTGCTTTCATCCCTAACCCTAACCCTAACCCTTCCGAAAGTCGGAGAAGCTCAAGGATGGTACCGATCGATGCGCGCTACCCCATTTAGTGGGGGTAGAGCCTACTTGCAAGTCTCTCCGACCTTCACAAAAAAAGTTATTCAAGAATATCTCTTTCTCCTATGTGCTTTCATCCCTAACCCTAACCCTAACCCTTCCGAAAGTCGGAGAAGCTCAAGGATGGTACCGATCGATGCGCGCTACCCCATTTAGTGGGGGTAGAGCCTACTTGCAAGTCTCTCCGACCTTCACAAAAAAAGTTATTCAAGAATATCTCTTTCTCCTATGTGCTTTCATCCCTAACCCTAACCCTAACCCTTCCGAAAGTCGGAGAAGCTCAAGGATGGTACCGATCGATGCGCGCTACCCCATTTAGTGGGGGTAGAGCCTACTTGCAAGTCTCTCCGACCTTCACAAAAAAAGTTATTCAAGAATATCTCTTTCTCCTATGTGCTTTCATCCCTAACCCTAACCCTAACCCTTCCGAAAGTCGGAGAAGCTCAAGGATGGTACTGATCGATGCGCGCAACCCCATTTAGTGGGGGTAGAGCCTACTTGCAAGTCTCTCCGACCTTCACAAAAAAAGTTATTCAAGAATATCTCCTCAGATTTGGGGGAATTTCGTCGGTCGACCTCTTCCGAAGGTCGTACAAGCTCAAGGATGGTACCAATCGATCCGCAGGACCCAAATTAGTCCAGATGCAACCACTTTCCAAGTCTCTCCGACCTTCACAAAAAAAGTTATTCAAGAATATCTCTTTCTCCTATGTGCTTTCATCCCTAACCCTAACCCTAACCCTTCCGAAAGTCGGAGAAGCTCAAGGATGGTACCGATCGATGTGCGCTACCCCATTTAGTGGGGGTAGAGCCTACTTGCAAGTCTCTCCGACCTTCACAAAAAAAGTTATTCAAGAATATCTCTTTCTCCTATGTGCTTTCATCCCTAACCCTAACCCTAACCCTTCCGAAAGTCGGAGAAGCTCAAGGATGGTACCGATCGATGCGCGCTACCCCATTTAGTGGGGGTAGAGCCTATTTGCAAGTCTCTCCGACCTTCACAAAAAAAGTTATTCAAGAATATCTCTTTCTCCTATGTGCTTTCATCCCTAACCCTAACCCTAACCCTTCCGAAAGTCGGAGAAGCTCAAAGATGGTACCGATCGATGCGCGCTACCCCATTTAGTGGGGGTAGAGCCTACTTGCAAGTCTCTCCGACCTTCACAAAAAAAGTTATTCAAGAATATCTCTTTCTCCTATGTGCTTTCATCCCTAACCCTAACCCTAACCCTTCCGAAAGTCGGAGAAGCTCAAGGATGGTACTGATCGATGCGCGCAACCCCATTTAGTGGGGGTAGAGCCTACTTGCAAGTCTCTCCGACCTTCACAAAAAAAGTTATTCAAGAATATCTCCTCAGATTTGGGGGAATTTCGTCGGTCGACCTCTTCCGAAGGTCGTACAAGCTTGGGGATGGTACCAATCGATCAGCAGGACCCAAATTAGTCCAGATGCAACCACTTTCCAAGTCTCTCCGACCTTCACAAAAAAAGTTATTCAAGAATATCTCTTTCTCCTATGTGCTTTCATCCCTAACCCTAACCCTAACCCTTCCGAAAGTCGGAGAAGCTCAAGGATGGTACCGATCGATGCGCGCTACGCCATTTAGTGGGGGTAGAGCCTACTTGCAAGTCTCTCCGACCTTCACAAAAAAAGTTATTCAAGAATATCTCTTTCTCCTATGTGCTTTCATCCCTAACCCTAACCCTAACCCTTCCGAAAGTCGGAGAAGCTCAAGGATGGTACCGATCGATGTGCGCTACCCCATTTAGTGGGGGTAGAGCCTACTTGCAAGTCTCTCCGACCTTCACAAAAAAAGTTATTCAAGAATATCTCTTTCTCCTATGTGCTTTCATCCCTAACCCTAACCCTAACCCTTCCGAAAGTCGGAGAAGCTCAAGGATGGTACCGATCGATGCGCGCTACCCCATTTAGTGGGGGTAGAGCCTATTTGCAAGTCTCTCCGACCTTCACAAAAAAAGTTATTCAAGAATATCTCTTTCTCCTATGTGCTTTCATCCCTAACCCTAACCCTAACCCTTCCGAAAGTCGGAGAAGCTCAAGGATGGTACCGATCGATGCGCGCTACCCCATTTAGTGGGGGTAGAGCCTACTTGCAAGTCTCTCCGACCTTCACAAAAAAAGTTATTCAAGAATATCTCTTTCTCCTATGTGCTTTCATCCCTAACCCTAACCCTAACCCTTCCGAAAGTCGGAGAAGCTCAAGGATGGTACTGATCGATGCGCGCAACCCCATTTAGTGGGGGTAGAGCCTACTTGCAAGTCTCTCCGACCTTCACAAAAAAAGTTATTCAAGAATATCTCCTCAGATTTGGGGGAATTTCGTCGGTCGACCTCTTCCGAAGGTCGTACAAGCTTGGGGATGGTACCAATCGATCCGCAGGACCCAAATTAGTCCAGATGCAACCACTTTCCAAGTCTCTCCGACCTTCACAAAAAAAGTTATTCAAGAATATCTCTTTCTCCTATGTGCTTTCATCCCTAACCCTAACCCTAACCCTTCCGAAAGTCGGAGAAGCTCAAGGATGGTACCGATCGATGCGCGCTACGCCATTTAGTGGGGGTAGAGCCTACTTGCAAGTCTCTCCGACCTTCACAAAAAAAGTTATTCAAGAATATCTCCTCAGATTTGGGGGAATTTCGTCGGTCGACCTCTTCCGAAGGTCGTACAAGCTCAAGGATGGTACTAATCGATCCGCAGGACCCAAATTAGTCCAGATGCAACCACTTTCCAAGTCTCTCCGACCTTCACAAAAAAAGTTATTCAAGAATATCTCTTTCTCCTATGTGCTTTCATCCCTAACCCTAACCCTAACCCTTCCGAAAGTCGGAGAAGCTCAAGGATGGTACCGATCGATGTGCGCTACCCCATTTAGTGGGGGTAGAGCCTACTTGCAAGTCTCTCCGACCTTCACAAAAAAAGTTATTCAAGAATATCTCTTTCTCCTATGTGCTTTCATCCCTAACCCTAACCCTAACCCTTCCGAAAGTCGGAGAAGCTCAAGGATGGTACCGATCGATGCGCGCTACCCCATTTAGTGGGGGTAGAGCCTATTTGCAAGTCTCTCCGACCTTCACAAAAAAAGTTATTCAAGAATATCTCTTTCTCCTATGTGCTTTCATCCCTAACCCTAACCCTAACCCTTCCGAAAGTCGGAGAAGCTCAAGGATGGTACCGATCGATGCGCGCTACCCCATTTAGTGGGGGTAGAGCCTACTTGCAAGTCTCTCCGACCTTCACAAAAAAAGTTATTCAAGAATATCTCTTTCTCCTATGTGCTTTCATCCCTAACCCTAACCCTAACCCTTCCGAAAGTCGGAGAAGCTCAAGGATGGTACTGATCGATGCGCGCAACCCCATTTAGTGGGGGTAGAGCCTACTTGCAAGTCTCTCCGACCTTCACAAAAAAAGTTATTCAAGAATATCTCCTCAGATTTGGGGGAATTTCGTCGGTCGACCTCTTCCGAAGGTCGTACAAGCTTGGGGATGGTACCAATCGATCCGCAGGACCCAAATTAGTCCAGATGCAACCACTTTCCAAGTCTCTCCGACCTTCACAAAAAAAGTTATTCAAGAATATCTCTTTCTCCTATGTGCTTTCATCCCTAACCCTAACCCTAACCCTTCCGAAAGTCGGAGAAGCTCAAGGATGGTACCGATCGATGCGCGCTACGCCATTTAGTGGGGGTAGAGCCTACTTGCAAGTCTCTCCGACCTTCACAAAAAAAGTTATTCAAGAATATCTCTTTCTCCTATGTGCTTTCATCCCTAACCCTAACCCTAACCCTTCCGAAAGTCGGAGAAGCTCAAGGATGGTACCGATCGATGCGCGCAACCCCATTTAGTGGGGGTAGAGCCTACTTGCAAGTCTCTCCGACCTTCACAAAAAAGGTTATTCAAGAATATCTCCTCAGATTTGGGGGAATTTCGTCGGTCGACCTCTTCCGAAGGTCGTACAAGCTCGGGGATGGTACCAATCGATCCGCAGGACCCAAATTAGTCCAGATGCAACCACTTTCCAAGTCTCTCCGACCTTCACAAAAAAAGTTATTCAAGAATATCTCTTTCTCCTATGTGCTTTCATCCCTAACCCTAACCCTAACCCTTCCGAAAGTCGGAGAAGCTCAAGGATGGTACCGATCGATGCGCGCTACCCCATTTAGTGGGGGTAGAGCCTACTTGCAAGTCTCTCCGACCTTCACAAAAAAAGTTATTTAAGAATATCTCCTCAGATTTGGGGGAATTTCGTCGGTCGACCTCTTCCGAAGGTCGTACAAGCTCGGGGATGGTACCAATCGATCCGCAGGACCCAAATTAGTCCAGATGCAACCACTTTCCAAGTCTCTCCGACCTTCACAAAAAAAGTTATTCAAGAATATCTCTTTCTCCTATGTGCTTTCATCCCTAACCCTAACCCTAACCCTTCCGAAAGTCGGAGAAGCTCAAGGATGGTACCGATCGATGCTCGCTACCCCATTTAGTGGGGGTAGAGCCTACTTGCAAGTCTCTCCGACCTTCACAAAAAAAGTTATTCAAGAATATCTCTTTCTCCTATGTGCTTTCATCCCTAACCCTAACCCTAACCCTTCCGAAAGTCGGAGAAGCTCAAGGATGGTACCGATCGATGCGCGCTACCCCATTTAGTGGGGGTAGAGCCTACTTGCAAGTCTCTCCGACCTTCACAAAAAAAGTTATTCAAGAATATCTCTTTCTCCTATGTGCTTTCATCCCTAACCCTAACCCTAACCCTTCCGAAAGTCGGAGAAGCTCAAGGATGGTACCGATCGATGCGCGCTACCCCATTTAGTGGGGGTAGAGCCTACTTGCAAGTCTCTCCGACCTTCACAAAAAAAGTTATTCAAGAATATCTCTTTCTCCTATGTGCTTTCATCCCTAACCCTAACCCTAACCCTTCCGAAAGTCGGAGAAGCTCAAGGATGGTACCGATCGATGCGCGCTACCCCATTTAGTGGGGGTAGAGCCTACTTGCAAGTCTCTCCGACCTTCACAAAAAAAGTTATTCAAGAATATCTCTTTCTCCTATGTGCTTTCATCCCTAACCCTAACCCTAACCCTTCCGAAAGTCGGAGAAGCTCAAGGATGGTACCGATCGATGCGCGCTACCCCATTTAGTGGGGGTAGAGCCTACTTGCAAGTCTCTCCGACCTTCACAAAAAAAGTTATTCAAGAATATCTCTTTCTCCTATGTGCTTTCATCCCTAACCCTAACCCTAACCCTTCCGAAAGTCGGAGAAGCTCAAGGATGGTACCGATCGATGCGCGCTACCCCATTTAGTGGGGGTAGAGCCTACTTGCAAGTCTCTCCGACCTTCACAAAAAAAGTTATTCAAGAATATCTCTTTCTCCTATGTGCTTTCATCCCTAACCCTAACCCTAACCCTTCCGAAAGTCGGAGAAGCTCAAGGATGGTACCGATCGATGCGCGCTACCCCATTTAGTGGGGGTAGAGCCTACTTGCAAGTCTCTCCGACCTTCACAAAAAAAGTTATTCAAGAATATCTCTTTCTCCTATGTGCTTTCATCCCTAACCCTAACCCTAACCCTTCCGAAAGTCGGAGAAGCTCAAGGATGGTACCGATCGATGCGCGCTACCCCATTTAGTGGGGGTAGAGCCTACTTGCAAGTCTCTCCGACCTTCACAAAAAAAGTTATTCAAGAATATCTCTTTCTCCTATGTGCTTTCATCCCTAACCCTAACCCTAACCCTTCCGAAAGTCGGAGAAGCTCAAGGATGGTACTGATCGATGCGCGCAACCCCATTTAGTGGGGGTAGAGCCTACTTGCAAGTCTCTCCGACCTTCACAAAAAAAGTTATTCAAGAATATCTCCTCAGATTTGGGGGAATTTCGTCGGTCGACCTCTTCCGAAGGTCGTACAAGCTCGGGGATGGTACCAATCGATCCGCAGGACCCAAATTAGTCCAGATGCAACCACTTTTCAAGTCTCTCCGACCTTCACAAAAAAAGTTATTCAAGAATATCTCTTTCTCCTATGTGCTTTCATCCCTAACCCTAACCCTAACCCTTCCGAAAGTCGGAGAAGCTCAAGGATGGTACCGATCGATGCGCGCTACCCCATTTAGTGGGGGTAGAGCCTATTTGCAAGTCTCTCCGACCTTCACAAAAAAAGTTATTCAAGAATATCTCTTTCTCCTATGTGCTTTCATCCCTAACCCTAACCCTAACCCTTCCGAAAGTCGGAGAAGCTCAAGGATGGTACCGATCGATGCGCGCTACCCCATTTAGTGGGGGTAGAGCCTACTTGCAAGTCTCTCCGACCTTCACAAAAAAAGTTATTCAAGAATATCTCTTTCTCCTATGTGCTTTCATCCCTAACCCTAACCCTAACCCTTCCGAAAGTCGGAGAAGCTCAAGGATGGTACTGATCGATGCGCGCAACCCCATTTAGTGGGGGTAGAGCCTACTTGCAAGTCTCTCCGACCTTCACAAAAAAAGTTATTCAAGAATATCTCCTCAGATTTGGGGGAATTTCGTCGGTCGACCTCTTCCGAAGGTCGTACAAGCTCGGGGATGGTACCAATCGATCCGCAGGACCCAAATTAGTCCAGATGCAACCACTTTCCAAGTCTCTCCGACCTTCACAAAAAAAGTTATTCAAGAATATCTCTTTCTCCTATGTGCTTTCATCCCTAACCCTAACCCTAACCCTTCCGAAAGTCGGAGAAGCTCAAGGATGGTACCGATCGATGCGCGCTACCCCATTTAGTGGGGGTAGAGCCTACTTGCAAGTCTCTCCGACCTTCACAAAAAAAGTTATTCAAGAATATCTCTTTCTCCTATGTGCTTTCATCCCTAACCCTAACCCTAACCCTTCCGAAAGTCGGAGAAGCTCAAGGATGGTACCGATCGATGCGCGCTACCCCATTTAGTGGGGGTAGAGCCTACTTGCAAGTCTCTCCGACCTTCACAAAAAAAGTTATTCAAGAATATCTCTTTCTCCTATGTGCTTTCATCCCTAACCCTAACCCTAACCCTTCCGAAAGTCGGAGAAGCTCAAGGATGGTACCGATCGATGCGCGCTACCCCATTTAGTGGGGGTAGAGCCTACTTGCAAGTCTCTCCGACCTTCACAAAAAAAGTTATTCAAGAATATCTCTTTCTCCTATGTGCTTTCATCCCTAACCCTAACCCTAACCCTTCCGAAAGTCGGAGAAGCTCAAGGATGGTACTGATCGATGCGCGCTACCCCATTTAGTGGGGGTAGAGCCTACTTGCAAGTCTCTCCGACCTTCACAAAAAAAGTTATTCAAGAATATCTCCTCAGATTTGGGGGAATTTCGTCGGTCGACCTCTTCCGAAGGTCGTACAAGCTCGGGGATGGTACCAATCGATCCGCAGGACCCAAATTAGTCCAGATGCAACCACTTTCCAAGTCTCTCCGACCTTCACAAAAAAAGTTATTCAAGAATATCTCTTTCTCCTATGTGCTTTCATCCCTAACCCTAACCCTAACCCTTCCGAAAGTCGGAGAAGCTCAAGGATGGTACCGATCGATGTGCGCTACCCCATTTAGTGGGGGTAGAGCCTACTTGCAAGTCTCTCCGACCTTCACAAAAAAAGTTATTCAAGAATATCTCTTTCTCCTATGTGCTTTCATCCCTAACCCTAACCCTAACCCTTCCGAAAGTCGGAGAAGCTCAAGGATGGTACCGATCGATGCGCGCTACCCCATTTAGTGGGGGTAGAGCCTATTTGCAAGTCTCTCCGACCTTCACAAAAAAAGTTATTCAAGAATATCTCTTTCTCCTATGTGCTTTCATCCCTAACCCTAACCCTAACCCTTCCGAAAGTCGGAGAAGCTCAAAGATGGTACCGATCGATGCGCGCTACCCCATTTAGTGGGGGTAGAGCCTACTTGCAAGTCTCTCCGACCTTCACAAAAAAAGTTATTCAAGAATATCTCTTTCTCCTATGTGCTTTCATCCCTAACCCTAACCCTAAC
Organism: Limanda limanda; assembly: GCF_963576545.1. Classification (NCBI taxonomy): domain Eukaryota; kingdom Metazoa; phylum Chordata; class Actinopteri; order Pleuronectiformes; family Pleuronectidae; genus Limanda; species Limanda limanda. Next base: position 42,153 of record NW_026870586.1, on the reverse strand, counting down.
CCTTCCGAAAGTCGGAGAAGCTCAAGGATGGTACTGATCGATGCGCGCAACCCCATTTAGTGGGGGTAGAGCCTACTTGCAAGTCTCTCCGACCTTCACAAAAAAAGTTATTCAAGAATATCTCCTCAGATTTGGGGGAATTTCGTCGGTCGACCTCTTCCGAAGGTCGTACAAGCTTGGGGATGGTACCAATCGATCAGCAGGACCCAAATTAGTCCAGATGCAACCACTTTCCAAGTCTCTCCGACCTTCACAAAAAAAGTTATTCAAGAATATCTCTTTCTCCTATGTGCTTTCATCCCTAACCCTAACCCTAACCCTTCCGAAAGTCGGAGAAGCTCAAGGATGGTACCGATCGATGCGCGCTACGCCATTTAGTGGGGGTAGAGCCTACTTGCAAGTCTCTCCGACCTTCACAAAAAAAGTTATTCAAGAATATCTCTTTCTCCTATGTGCTTTCATCCCTAACCCTAACCCTAACCCTTCCGAAAGTCGGAGAAGCTCAAGGATGGTACCGATCGATGTGCGCTACCCCATTTAGTGGGGGTAGAGCCTACTTGCAAGTCTCTCCGACCTTCACAAAAAAAGTTATTCAAGAATATCTCTTTCTCCTATGTGCTTTCATCCCTAACCCTAACCCTAACCCTTCCGAAAGTCGGAGAAGCTCAAGGATGGTACCGATCGATGCGCGCTACCCCATTTAGTGGGGGTAGAGCCTATTTGCAAGTCTCTCCGACCTTCACAAAAAAAGTTATTCAAGAATATCTCTTTCTCCTATGTGCTTTCATCCCTAACCCTAACCCTAACCCTTCCGAAAGTCGGAGAAGCTCAAGGATGGTACCGATCGATGCGCGCTACCCCATTTAGTGGGGGTAGAGCCTACTTGCAAGTCTCTCCGACCTTCACAAAAAAAGTTATTCAAGAATATCTCTTTCTCCTATGTGCTTTCATCCCTAACCCTAACCCTAACCCTTCCGAAAGTCGGAGAAGCTCAAGGATGGTACTGATCGATGCGCGCAACCCCATTTAGTGGGGGTAGAGCCTACTTGCAAGTCTCTCCGACCTTCACAAAAAAAGTTATTCAAGAATATCTCCTCAGATTTGGGGGAATTTCGTCGGTCGACCTCTTCCGAAGGTCGTACAAGCTTGGGGATGGTACCAATCGATCCGCAGGACCCAAATTAGTCCAGATGCAACCACTTTCCAAGTCTCTCCGACCTTCACAAAAAAAGTTATTCAAGAATATCTCTTTCTCCTATGTGCTTTCATCCCTAACCCTAACCCTAACCCTTCCGAAAGTCGGAGAAGCTCAAGGATGGTACCGATCGATGCGCGCTACGCCATTTAGTGGGGGTAGAGCCTACTTGCAAGTCTCTCCGACCTTCACAAAAAAAGTTATTCAAGAATATCTCCTCAGATTTGGGGGAATTTCGTCGGTCGACCTCTTCCGAAGGTCGTACAAGCTCAAGGATGGTACTAATCGATCCGCAGGACCCAAATTAGTCCAGATGCAACCACTTTCCAAGTCTCTCCGACCTTCACAAAAAAAGTTATTCAAGAATATCTCTTTCTCCTATGTGCTTTCATCCCTAACCCTAACCCTAACCCTTCCGAAAGTCGGAGAAGCTCAAGGATGGTACCGATCGATGTGCGCTACCCCATTTAGTGGGGGTAGAGCCTACTTGCAAGTCTCTCCGACCTTCACAAAAAAAGTTATTCAAGAATATCTCTTTCTCCTATGTGCTTTCATCCCTAACCCTAACCCTAACCCTTCCGAAAGTCGGAGAAGCTCAAGGATGGTACCGATCGATGCGCGCTACCCCATTTAGTGGGGGTAGAGCCTATTTGCAAGTCTCTCCGACCTTCACAAAAAAAGTTATTCAAGAATATCTCTTTCTCCTATGTGCTTTCATCCCTAACCCTAACCCTAACCCTTCCGAAAGTCGGAGAAGCTCAAGGATGGTACCGATCGATGCGCGCTACCCCATTTAGTGGGGGTAGAGCCTACTTGCAAGTCTCTCCGACCTTCACAAAAAAAGTTATTCAAGAATATCTCTTTCTCCTATGTGCTTTCATCCCTAACCCTAACCCTAACCCTTCCGAAAGTCGGAGAAGCTCAAGGATGGTACTGATCGATGCGCGCAACCCCATTTAGTGGGGGTAGAGCCTACTTGCAAGTCTCTCCGACCTTCACAAAAAAAGTTATTCAAGAATATCTCCTCAGATTTGGGGGAATTTCGTCGGTCGACCTCTTCCGAAGGTCGTACAAGCTTGGGGATGGTACCAATCGATCCGCAGGACCCAAATTAGTCCAGATGCAACCACTTTCCAAGTCTCTCCGACCTTCACAAAAAAAGTTATTCAAGAATATCTCTTTCTCCTATGTGCTTTCATCCCTAACCCTAACCCTAACCCTTCCGAAAGTCGGAGAAGCTCAAGGATGGTACCGATCGATGCGCGCTACGCCATTTAGTGGGGGTAGAGCCTACTTGCAAGTCTCTCCGACCTTCACAAAAAAAGTTATTCAAGAATATCTCTTTCTCCTATGTGCTTTCATCCCTAACCCTAACCCTAACCCTTCCGAAAGTCGGAGAAGCTCAAGGATGGTACCGATCGATGCGCGCAACCCCATTTAGTGGGGGTAGAGCCTACTTGCAAGTCTCTCCGACCTTCACAAAAAAGGTTATTCAAGAATATCTCCTCAGATTTGGGGGAATTTCGTCGGTCGACCTCTTCCGAAGGTCGTACAAGCTCGGGGATGGTACCAATCGATCCGCAGGACCCAAATTAGTCCAGATGCAACCACTTTCCAAGTCTCTCCGACCTTCACAAAAAAAGTTATTCAAGAATATCTCTTTCTCCTATGTGCTTTCATCCCTAACCCTAACCCTAACCCTTCCGAAAGTCGGAGAAGCTCAAGGATGGTACCGATCGATGCGCGCTACCCCATTTAGTGGGGGTAGAGCCTACTTGCAAGTCTCTCCGACCTTCACAAAAAAAGTTATTTAAGAATATCTCCTCAGATTTGGGGGAATTTCGTCGGTCGACCTCTTCCGAAGGTCGTACAAGCTCGGGGATGGTACCAATCGATCCGCAGGACCCAAATTAGTCCAGATGCAACCACTTTCCAAGTCTCTCCGACCTTCACAAAAAAAGTTATTCAAGAATATCTCTTTCTCCTATGTGCTTTCATCCCTAACCCTAACCCTAACCCTTCCGAAAGTCGGAGAAGCTCAAGGATGGTACCGATCGATGCTCGCTACCCCATTTAGTGGGGGTAGAGCCTACTTGCAAGTCTCTCCGACCTTCACAAAAAAAGTTATTCAAGAATATCTCTTTCTCCTATGTGCTTTCATCCCTAACCCTAACCCTAACCCTTCCGAAAGTCGGAGAAGCTCAAGGATGGTACCGATCGATGCGCGCTACCCCATTTAGTGGGGGTAGAGCCTACTTGCAAGTCTCTCCGACCTTCACAAAAAAAGTTATTCAAGAATATCTCTTTCTCCTATGTGCTTTCATCCCTAACCCTAACCCTAACCCTTCCGAAAGTCGGAGAAGCTCAAGGATGGTACCGATCGATGCGCGCTACCCCATTTAGTGGGGGTAGAGCCTACTTGCAAGTCTCTCCGACCTTCACAAAAAAAGTTATTCAAGAATATCTCTTTCTCCTATGTGCTTTCATCCCTAACCCTAACCCTAACCCTTCCGAAAGTCGGAGAAGCTCAAGGATGGTACCGATCGATGCGCGCTACCCCATTTAGTGGGGGTAGAGCCTACTTGCAAGTCTCTCCGACCTTCACAAAAAAAGTTATTCAAGAATATCTCTTTCTCCTATGTGCTTTCATCCCTAACCCTAACCCTAACCCTTCCGAAAGTCGGAGAAGCTCAAGGATGGTACCGATCGATGCGCGCTACCCCATTTAGTGGGGGTAGAGCCTACTTGCAAGTCTCTCCGACCTTCACAAAAAAAGTTATTCAAGAATATCTCTTTCTCCTATGTGCTTTCATCCCTAACCCTAACCCTAACCCTTCCGAAAGTCGGAGAAGCTCAAGGATGGTACCGATCGATGCGCGCTACCCCATTTAGTGGGGGTAGAGCCTACTTGCAAGTCTCTCCGACCTTCACAAAAAAAGTTATTCAAGAATATCTCTTTCTCCTATGTGCTTTCATCCCTAACCCTAACCCTAACCCTTCCGAAAGTCGGAGAAGCTCAAGGATGGTACCGATCGATGCGCGCTACCCCATTTAGTGGGGGTAGAGCCTACTTGCAAGTCTCTCCGACCTTCACAAAAAAAGTTATTCAAGAATATCTCTTTCTCCTATGTGCTTTCATCCCTAACCCTAACCCTAACCCTTCCGAAAGTCGGAGAAGCTCAAGGATGGTACCGATCGATGCGCGCTACCCCATTTAGTGGGGGTAGAGCCTACTTGCAAGTCTCTCCGACCTTCACAAAAAAAGTTATTCAAGAATATCTCTTTCTCCTATGTGCTTTCATCCCTAACCCTAACCCTAACCCTTCCGAAAGTCGGAGAAGCTCAAGGATGGTACTGATCGATGCGCGCAACCCCATTTAGTGGGGGTAGAGCCTACTTGCAAGTCTCTCCGACCTTCACAAAAAAAGTTATTCAAGAATATCTCCTCAGATTTGGGGGAATTTCGTCGGTCGACCTCTTCCGAAGGTCGTACAAGCTCGGGGATGGTACCAATCGATCCGCAGGACCCAAATTAGTCCAGATGCAACCACTTTTCAAGTCTCTCCGACCTTCACAAAAAAAGTTATTCAAGAATATCTCTTTCTCCTATGTGCTTTCATCCCTAACCCTAACCCTAACCCTTCCGAAAGTCGGAGAAGCTCAAGGATGGTACCGATCGATGCGCGCTACCCCATTTAGTGGGGGTAGAGCCTATTTGCAAGTCTCTCCGACCTTCACAAAAAAAGTTATTCAAGAATATCTCTTTCTCCTATGTGCTTTCATCCCTAACCCTAACCCTAACCCTTCCGAAAGTCGGAGAAGCTCAAGGATGGTACCGATCGATGCGCGCTACCCCATTTAGTGGGGGTAGAGCCTACTTGCAAGTCTCTCCGACCTTCACAAAAAAAGTTATTCAAGAATATCTCTTTCTCCTATGTGCTTTCATCCCTAACCCTAACCCTAACCCTTCCGAAAGTCGGAGAAGCTCAAGGATGGTACTGATCGATGCGCGCAACCCCATTTAGTGGGGGTAGAGCCTACTTGCAAGTCTCTCCGACCTTCACAAAAAAAGTTATTCAAGAATATCTCCTCAGATTTGGGGGAATTTCGTCGGTCGACCTCTTCCGAAGGTCGTACAAGCTCGGGGATGGTACCAATCGATCCGCAGGACCCAAATTAGTCCAGATGCAACCACTTTCCAAGTCTCTCCGACCTTCACAAAAAAAGTTATTCAAGAATATCTCTTTCTCCTATGTGCTTTCATCCCTAACCCTAACCCTAACCCTTCCGAAAGTCGGAGAAGCTCAAGGATGGTACCGATCGATGCGCGCTACCCCATTTAGTGGGGGTAGAGCCTACTTGCAAGTCTCTCCGACCTTCACAAAAAAAGTTATTCAAGAATATCTCTTTCTCCTATGTGCTTTCATCCCTAACCCTAACCCTAACCCTTCCGAAAGTCGGAGAAGCTCAAGGATGGTACCGATCGATGCGCGCTACCCCATTTAGTGGGGGTAGAGCCTACTTGCAAGTCTCTCCGACCTTCACAAAAAAAGTTATTCAAGAATATCTCTTTCTCCTATGTGCTTTCATCCCTAACCCTAACCCTAACCCTTCCGAAAGTCGGAGAAGCTCAAGGATGGTACCGATCGATGCGCGCTACCCCATTTAGTGGGGGTAGAGCCTACTTGCAAGTCTCTCCGACCTTCACAAAAAAAGTTATTCAAGAATATCTCTTTCTCCTATGTGCTTTCATCCCTAACCCTAACCCTAACCCTTCCGAAAGTCGGAGAAGCTCAAGGATGGTACTGATCGATGCGCGCTACCCCATTTAGTGGGGGTAGAGCCTACTTGCAAGTCTCTCCGACCTTCACAAAAAAAGTTATTCAAGAATATCTCCTCAGATTTGGGGGAATTTCGTCGGTCGACCTCTTCCGAAGGTCGTACAAGCTCGGGGATGGTACCAATCGATCCGCAGGACCCAAATTAGTCCAGATGCAACCACTTTCCAAGTCTCTCCGACCTTCACAAAAAAAGTTATTCAAGAATATCTCTTTCTCCTATGTGCTTTCATCCCTAACCCTAACCCTAACCCTTCCGAAAGTCGGAGAAGCTCAAGGATGGTACCGATCGATGCGCGCTACCCCATTTAGTGGGGGTAGAGCCTACTTGCAAGTCTCTCCGACCTTCACAAAAAAAGTTATTCAAGAATATCTCTTTCTCCTATGTGCTTTCATCCCTAACCCTAACCCTAACCCTTCCGAAAGTCGGAGAAGCTCAAGGATGGTACCGATCGATGCGCGCTACCCCATTTAGTGGGGGTAGAGCCTACTTGCAAGTCTCTCCGACCTTCACAAAAAAAGTTATTCAAGAATATCTCTTTCTCCTATGTGCTTTCATCCCTAACCCTAACCCTAACCCTTCCGAAAGTCGGAGAAGCTCAAGGATGGTACCGATCGATGCGCGCTACCCCATTTAGTGGGGGTAGAGCCTACTTGCAAGTCTCTCCGACCTTCACAAAAAAAGTTATTCAAGAATATCTCTTTCTCCTATGTGCTTTCATCCCTAACCCTAACCCTAACCCTTCCGAAAGTCGGAGAAGCTCAAGGATGGTACCGATCGATGCGCGCTACCCCATTTAGTGGGGGTAGAGCCTACTTGCAAGTCTCTCCGACCTTCACAAAAAAAGTTATTCAAGAATATCTCTTTCTCCTATGTGCTTTCATCCCTAACCCTAACCCTAACCCTTCCGAAAGTCGGAGAAGCTCAAGGATGGTACCGATCGATGCGCGCTACCCCATTTAGTGGGGGTAGAGCCTACTTGCAAGTCTCTCCGACCTTCACAAAAAAAGTTATTCAAGAATATCTCTTTCTCCTATGTGCTTTCATCCCTAACCCTAACCCTAACCCTTCCGAAAGTCGGAGAAGCTCAAGGATGGTACCGATCGATGCGCGCTACCCCATTTAGTGGGGGTAGAGCCTACTTGCAAGTCTCTCCGACCTTCACAAAAAAAGTTATTCAAGAATATCTCTTTCTCCTATGTGCTTTCATCCCTAACCCTAACCCTAACCCTTCCGAAAGTCGGAGAAGCTCAAGGATGGTACCGATCGATGCGCGCTACCCCATTTAGTGGGGGTAGAGCCTACTTGCAAGTCTCTCCGACCTTCACAAAAAAAGTTATTCAAGAATATCTCTTTCTCCTATGTGCTTTCATCCCTAACCCTAACCCTAACCCTTCCGAAAGTCGGAGAAGCTCAAGGATGGTACCGATCGATGCGCGCTACCCCATTTAGTGGGGGTAGAGCCTACTTGCAAGTCTCTCCGACCTTCACAAAAAAAGTTATTCAAGAATATCTCTTTCTCCTATGTGCTTTCATCCCTAACCCTAACCCTAACCCTTCCGAAAGTCGGAGAAGCTCAAGGATGGTACCGATCGATGCGCGCTACCCCATTTAGTGGGGGTAGAGCCTACTTGCAAGTCTCTCCGACCTTCACAAAAAAAGTTATTCAAGAATATCTCTTTCTCCTATGTGCTTTCATCCCTAACCCTAACCCTAACCCTTCCGAAAGTCGGAGAAGCTCAAGGATGGTACCGATCGATGCGCGCTACCCCATTTAGTGGGGGTAGAGCCTACTTGCAAGTCTATCCGACCTTCACAAAAAAAGTTATTCAAGAATATCTCTTTCTCCTATGTGCTTTCATCCCTAACCCTAACCCTAACCCTTCCGAAAGTCGGAGAAGCTCAAGGATGGTACCGATCGATGCGCGCTACCCCATTTAGTGGGGGTAGAGCCTACTTGCAAGTCTCTCCGACCTTCACAAAAAAAGTTATTCAAGAATATCTCTTTCTCCTATGTGCTTTCATCCCTAACCCTAACCCTTCCGAAAGTCGGAGAAGCTCAAGGATGGTACCGATCGATGCGCGCTACCCCATTTAGTGGGGGTAGAGCCTACTTGCAAGTCTCTCCGACCTTCACAAAAAAAGTTATTCAAGAATATCTCTTTCTCCTATGTGCTTTCATCCCTAACCCTAACCCTAACCCTTCCGAAAGTCGGAGAAGCTCAAGGATGGTACCGATCGATGCGCGCTACCCCATTTAGTGGGGGTAGAGCCTACTTGCAAGTCTCTCCGACCTTCACAAAAAAAGTTATTCAAGAATATCTCTTTCTCCTATGTGCTTTCATCCCTAACCCTAACCCTAACCCTTCCGAAAGTCGGAGAAGCTCAAGGATGGTACTGATCGATGCGCGCAACCCCATTTAGTGGGGGTAGAGCCTACTTGCAAGTCTCTCCGACCTTCACAAAAAAAGTTATTCAAGAATATCTCCTCAGATTTGGGGGAATTTCGTCGGTCGACCTCTTCCGAAGGTCGTACAAGCTCGGGGATGGTACCAATCGATCCGCAGGACCCAAATTAGTCCAGATGCAACCACTTTCCAAGTCTCTCCGACCTTCACAAAAAAAGTTATTCAAGAATATCTCTTTCTCCTATGTGCTTTCATCCCTAACCCTAACCCTAACCCTTCCGAAAGTCGGAGAAGCTCAAGGATGGTACCGATCGATGCGCGCTACCCCATTTAGTGGGGGTAGAGCCTACTTGCAAGTCTCTCCGACCTTCACAAAAAAAGTTATTCAAGAATATCTCTTTCTCCTATGTGCTTTCATCCCTAACCCTAACCCTAACCCTTCCGAAAGTCGGAGAAGCTCAAGGATGGTACCGATCGATGCGCGCTACCCCATTTAGTGGGGGTAGAGCCTATTTGCAAGTCTCTCCGACCTTCACAAAAAAAGTTATTCAAGAATATCTCTTTCTCCTATGTGCTTTCATCCCTAACCCTAACCCTAACCCTTCCGAAAGTCGGAGAAGCTCAAGGATGGTACCGATCGATGCGCGCTACCCCATTTAGTGGGGGTAGAGCCTACTTGCAAGTCTCTCCGACCTTCACAAAAAAAGTTATTCAAGAATATCTCTTTCTCCTATGTGCTTTCATCCCTAACCCTAACCCTAACCCTTCCGAAAGTCGGAGAAGCTCAAGGATGGTACTGATCGATGCGCGCAACCCCATTTAGTGGGGGTAGAGCCTACTTGCAAGTCTCTCCGACCTTCACAAAAAAAGTTATTCAAGAATATCTCCTCAGATTTGGGGGAATTTCGTCGGTCGACCTCTTCCGAAGGTCGTACAAGCTCGGGGATGGTACCAATCGATCCGCAGGACCCAAATTAGTCCAGATGCAACCACTTTCCAAGTCTCTCCGACCTTCACAAAAAAAGTTATTCAAGAATATCTCTTTCTCCTATGTGCTTTCATCCCTAACCCTAACCCTAACCCTTCCGAAAGTCGGAGAAGCTCAAGGATGGTACCGATCGATGCGCGCTACCCCATTTAGTGGGGGTAGAGCCTACTTGCAAGTCTCTCCGACCTTCACAAAAAAAGTTATTCAAGAATATCTCTTTCTCCTATGTGCTTTCATCCCTAACCCTAACCCTAACCCTTCCGAAAGTCGGAGAAGCTCAAGGATGGTACCGATCGATGCGCGCTACCCCATTTAGTGGGGGTAGAGCCTACTTGCAAGTCTCTCCGACCTTCACAAAAAAAGTTATTCAAGAATATCTCTTTCTCCTATGTGCTTTCATCCCTAACCCTAACCCTAACCCTTCCGAAAGTCGGAGAAGCTCAAAGATGGTACCGATCGATGCGCGCTACCCCATTTAGTGGGGGTAGAGCCTACTTGCAAGTCTCTCCGACCTTCACAAAAAAAGTTATTCAAGAATATCTCTTTCTCCTATGTGCTTTCATCCCTAACCCTAACCCTAACCCTTCCGAAAGTCGGAGAAGCTCAAGGATGGTACTGATCGATGCGCGCTACCCCATTTAGTGGGGGTAGAGCCTACTTGCAAGTCTCTCCGACCTTCACAAAAAAAGTTATTCAAGAATATCTCCTCAGATTTGGGGGAATTTCGTCGGTCGACCTCTTCCGAAGGTCGTACAAGCTCGGGGATGGTACCAATCGATCCGCAGGACCCAAATTAGTCCAGATGCAACCACTTTCCAAGTCTCTCCGACCTTCACAAAAAAAGTTATTCAAGAATATCTCTTTCTCCTATGTGCTTTCATCCCTAACCCTAACCCTAACCCTTCCGAAAGTCGGAGAAGCTCAAGGATGGTACCGATCGATGCGCGCTACCCCATTTAGTGGGGGTAGAGCCTACTTGCAAGTCTCTCCGACCTTCACAAAAAAGGTTATTCAAGAATATCTCCTCAGATTGGTGGAGACCATCTCTCCTCAGATGGTACCGATCGATGCGCGCTACCCCATTTAGTGGGGGTAGAGCCTACTTGCAAGTCTCTCCGACCTTCACAAAAAAAGTTATTCAAGAATATCTCTTTCTCCTATGTGCTTTCATCCCTAACCCTAACCCTAACCCTTCCGAAAGTCGGAGAAGCTCAAGGATGGTACCGATCGATGCGCGTTACCCCATTTAGTGGGGGTAGAGCCTACTTGCAAGTCTCTCCGACCTTCACAAAAAAAGTTATTCAAGAATATCTCTTTCTCCTATGTGCTTTCATCCCTAACCCTAACCCTAACCCTTCCGAAAGTCGGAGAAGCTCAAGGATGGTACCGATCGATGCGCGCTACCCCATTTAGTGGGGGTAGAGCCTACTTGCAAGTCTCTCCGACCTTCACAAAAAAAGTTATTCAAGAATATCTCTTTCTCCTATGTGCTTTCATCCCTAACCCTAACCCTAACCCTTCCGAAAGTCGGAGAAGCTCAAGGATGGTACCGATCGATGCGCGCTACCCCATTTAGTGGGGGTAGAGCCTACTTGCAAGTCTCTCCGACCTTCACAAAAAAAGTTATTCAAGAATATCTCTTTCTCCTATGTGCTTTCATCCCTAACCCTAACCCTAACCCTTCCGAAAGTCGGAGAAGCTCAAGGATGGTACTGATCGATGCGCGCAACCCCATTTAGTGGGGGTAGAGCCTACTTGCAAGTCTCTCCGACCTTCACAAAAAAAGTTATTCAAGAATATCTCCTCAGATTTGGGGGAATTTCGTCGGTCGACCTCTTCCGAAGGTCGTACAAGCTCGGGGATGGTACCAATCGATCCGCAGGACCCAAATTAGTCCAGATGCAACCACTTTCCAAGTCTCTCCGACCTTCACAAAAAAAGTTATTCAAGAATATCTCTTTCTCCTATGTGCTTTCATCCCTAACCCTAACCCTAACCCTTCCGAAAGTCGGAGAAGCTCAAGGATGGTACCGATCGATGCGCGCTACCCCATTTAGTGGGGGTAGAGCCTACTTGCAAGTCTCTCCGACCTTCACAAAAAAAGTTATTCAAGAATATCTCTTTCTCCTATGTGCTTTCATCCCTAACCCTAACCCTAACCCTTCCGAAAGTCGGAGAAGCTCAAGGATGGTACCGATCGATGCGCGCTACCCCATTTAGTGGGGGTAGAGCCTACTTGCAAGTCTCTCCGACCTTCACAAAAAAAGTTATTCAAGAATATCTCCTCAGATTTGGGGGAATTTCGTCGGTCGACCTCTTCCGAAGGTCGTACAAGCTCGGGGATGGTACCAATCGATCCGCAGGACCCAAATTAGTCCAGATGCAACCACTTTCCAAGTCTCTCCGACCTTCACAAAAAAAGTTATTCAAGAATATCTCTTTCTCCTATGTGCTTTCATCCCTAACCCTAACCCTAACCCTTCCGAAAGTCGGAGAAGCTCAAGGATGGTACCGATCGATGCGCGCTACCCCATTTAGTGGGGGTAGAGCCTACTTGCAAGTCTCTCCGACCTTCACAAAAAAAGTTATTCAAGAATATCTCTTTCTCCTATGTGCTTTCATCCCTAACCCTAACCCTAACCCTTCCGAAAGTCGGAAAAGCTCAAGGATGGTACCGATCGATGCGCGCTACCCCATTTAGTGGGGGTAGAGCCTACTTGCAAGTCTCTCCGACCTTCACAAAAAAAGTTATTCAAGAATATCTCTTTCTCCTATGTGCTTTCATCCCTAACCCTAACCCTAACCCTTCCGAAAGTCGGAGAAGCTCAAGGATGGTACTGATCGATGCGCGCTACCCCATTTAGTGGGGGTAGAGCCTACTTGCAAGTCTCTCCGACCTTCACAAAAAAAGTTATTCAAGAATATCTCTTTCTCCTATGTGCTTTCATCCCTAACCCTAACCCTAACCCTTCCGAAAGTCGGAGAAGCTCAAGGATGGTACTGATCGATGCGCGCAACCCCATTTAGTGGGGGTAGAGCCTACTTGCAAGTCTCTCCGACCTTCACAAAAAAAGTTATTCAAGAATATCTCCTCAGATTTTGGGGGAATTTCGTCGGTCGACCTCTTCCGAAGGTCGTACAAGCTCGGGGATGGTACCAATCGATCCGCAGGACCCAAATTAGTCCAGATGCAACCACTTTCCAAGTCTCTCCGACCTTCACAAAAAAAGTTATTCAAGAATATCTCTTTCTCCTATGTGCTTTCATCCCTAACCCTAACCCTAACCCTTCCGAAAGTCGGAGAAGCTCAAGGATGGTACCGATCGATGCTCGCTACCCCATTTAGTGGGGGTAGAGCCTACTTGCAAGTCTCTCCGACCTTCACAAAAAAAGTTATTCAAGAATATCTCTTTCTCCTATGTGCTTTCATCCCTAACCCTAACCCTAACCCTTCCGAAAGTCGGAGAAGCTCAAGGATGGTACCGATCGATGCGCGCTACCCCATTTAGTGGGGGTAGAGCCTACTTGCAAGTCTCTCCGACCTTCACAAAAAAAGTTATTCAAGAATATCTCTTTCTCCTATGTGCTTTCATCCCTAACCCTAACCCTAACCCTTCCGAAAGTCGGAGAAGCTCAAGGATGGTACCGATCGATGCGCGCTACCCCATTTAGTGGGGGTAGAGCCTACTTGCAAGTCTCTCCGACCTTCACAAAAAAAGTTATTCAAGAATATCTCTTTCTCCTATGTGCTTTCATCCCTAACCCTAACCCTAACCCTTCCGAAAGTCGGAGAAGCTCAAGGATGGTACCGATCGATGCGCGCTACCCCATTTAGTGGGGGTAGAGCCTACTTGCAAGTCTCTCCGACCTTCACAAAAAAAGTTATTCAAGAATATCTCTTTCTCCTATGTGCTTTCATCCCTAACCCTAACCCTAACCCTTCCGAAAGTCGGAGAAGCTCAAGGATGGTACCGATCGATGCGCGCTACCCCATTTAGTGGGGGTAGAGCCTACTTGCAAGTCTCTCCGACCTTCACAAAAAAAGTTATTCAAGAATATCTCTTTCTCCTATGTGCTTTCATCCCTAACCCTAACCCTAACCCTTCCGAAAGTCGGAGAAGCTCAAGGATGGTACCGATCGATGCGCGCTACCCCATTTAGTGGGGGTAGAGCCTACTTGCAAGTCTCTCCGACCTTCACAAAAAAAGTTATTCAAGAATATCTCTTTCTCCTATGTGCTTTCATCCCTAACCCTAACCCTAACCCTTCCGAAAGTCGGAGAAGCTCAAGGATGGTACCGATCGATGCGCGCTACCCCATTTAGTGGGGGTAGAGCCTACTTGCAAGTCTCTCCGACCTTCACAAAAAAAGTTATTCAAGAATATCTCTTTCTCCTATGTGCTTTCATCCCTAACCCTAACCCTAACCCTTCCGAAAGTCGGAGAAGCTCAAGGATGGTACCGATCGATGCGCGCTACCCCATTTAGTGGGGGTAGAGCCTACTTGCAAGTCTCTCCGACCTTCACAAAAAAAGTTATTCAAGAATATCTCTTTCTCCTATGTGCTTTCATCCCTAACCCTAACCCTAACCCTTCCGAAAGTCGGAGAAGCTCAAGGATGGTACTGATCGATGCGCGCAACCCCATTTAGTGGGGGTAGAGCCTACTTGCAAGTCTCTCCGACCTTCACAAAAAAAGTTATTCAAGAATATCTCCTCAGATTTGGGGGAATTTCGTCGGTCGACCTCTTCCGAAGGTCGTACAAGCTCGGGGATGGTACCAATCGATCCGCAGGACCCAAATTAGTCCAGATGCAACCACTTTTCAAGTCTCTCCGACCTTCACAAAAAAAGTTATTCAAGAATATCTCTTTCTCCTATGTGCTTTCATCCCTAACCCTAACCCTAACCCTTCCGAAAGTCGGAGAAGCTCAAGGATGGTACCGATCGATGCGCGCTACCCCATTTAGTGGGGGTAGAGCCTATTTGCAAGTCTCTCCGACCTTCACAAAAAAAGTTATTCAAGAATATCTCTTTCTCCTATGTGCTTTCATCCCTAACCCTAACCCTAACCCTTCCGAAAGTCGGAAAAGCTCAAGGATGGTACCGATCGATGCGCGCTACCCCATTTAGTGGGGGTAGAGCCTACTTGCAAGTCTCTCCGACCTTCACAAAAAAAGTTATTCAAGAATATCTCTTTCTCCTATGTGCTTTCATCCCTAACCCTAACCCTAACCCTTCCGAAAGTCGGAGAAGCTCAAGGATGGTACTGATCGATGCGCGCAACCCCATTTAGTGGGGGTAGAGCCTACTTGCAAGTCTCTCCGACCTTCACAAAAAAAGTTATTCAAGAATATCTCCTCAGATTTGGGGGAATTTCGTCGGTCGACCTCTTCCGAAGGTCGTACAAGCTCGGGGATGGTACCAATCGATCCGCAGGACCCAAATTAGTCCAGATGCAACCACTTTCCAAGTCTCTCCGACCTTCACAAAAAAAGTTATTCAAGAATATCTCTTTCTCCTATGTGCTTTCATCCCTAACCCTAACCCTAACCCTTCCGAAAGTCGGAGAAGCTCAAGGATGGTACCGATCGATGCGCGCTACCCCATTTAGTGGGGGTAGAGCCTACTTGCAAGTCTCTCCGACCTTCACAAAAAAAGTTATTCAAGAATATCTCTTTCTCCTATGTGCTTTCATCCCTAACCCTAACCCTAACCCTTCCGAAAGTCGGAGAAGCTCAAGGATGGTACCGATCGATGCGCGCTACCCCATTTAGTGGGGGTAGAGCCTACTTGCAAGTCTCTCCGACCTTCACAAAAAAAGTTATTCAAGAATATCTCTTTCTCCTATGTGCTTTCATCCCTAACCCTAACCCTAACCCTTCCGAAAGTCGGAGAAGCTCAAGGATGGTACCGATCGATGCGCGCTACCCCATTTAGTGGGGGTAGAGCCTACTTGCAAGTCTCTCCGACCTTCACAAAAAAAGTTATTCAAGAATATCTCTTTCTCCTATGTGCTTTCATCCCTAACCCTAACCCTAACCCTTCCGAAAGTCGGAGAAGCTCAAGGATGGTACTGATCGATGCGCGCTACCCCATTTAGTGGGGGTAGAGCCTACTTGCAAGTCTCTCCGACCTTCACAAAAAAAGTTATTCAAGAATATCTCCTCAGATTTGGGGGAATTTCGTCGGTCGACCTCTTCCGAAGGTCGTACAAGCTCGGGGATGGTACCAATCGATCCGCAGGACCCAAATTAGTCCAGATGCAACCACTTTCCAAGTCTCTCCGACCTTCACAAAAAAAGTTATTCAAGAATATCTCTTTCTCCTATGTGCTTTCATCCCTAACCCTAACCCTAACCCTTCCGAAAGTCGGAGAAGCTCAAGGATGGTACCGATCGATGCGCGCTACCCCATTTAGTGGGGGTAGAGCCTACTTGCAAGTCTCTCCGACCTTCACAAAAAAAGTTATTCAAGAATATCTCTTTCTCCTATGTGCTTTCATCCCTAACCCTAACCCTAACCCTTCCGAAAGTCGGAGAAGCTCAAGGATGGTACCGATCGATGCGCGCTACCCCATTTAGTGGGGGTAGAGCCTACTTGCAAGTCTCTCCGACCTTCACAAAAAAAGTTATTCAAGAATATCTCTTTCTCCTATGTGCTTTCATCCCTAACCCTAACCCTAACCCTTCCGAAAGTCGGAGAAGCTCAAGGATGGTACCGATCGATGCGCGCTACCCCATTTAGTGGGGGTAGAGCCTACTTGCAAGTCTCTCCGACCTTCACAAAAAAAGTTATTCAAGAATATCTCTTTCTCCTATGTGCTTTCATCCCTAACCCTAACCCTAACCCTTCCGAAAGTCGGAGAAGCTCAAAGATGGTACCGATCGATGCGCGCTACCCCATTTAGTGGGGGTAGAGCCTACTTGCAAGTCTCTCCGACCTTCACAAAAAAAGTTATTCAAGAATATCTCTTTCTCCTATGTGCTTTCATCCCTAACCCTAACCCTAACCCTTCCGAAAGTCGGAGAAGCTCAAGGATGGTACCGATCGATGCGCGCTACCCCATTTAGTGGGGGTAGAGCCTACTTGCAAGTCTCTCCGACCTTCACAAAAAAAGTTATTCAAGAATATCTCTTTCTCCTATGTGCTTTCATCCCTAACCCTAACCCTAACCCTTCCGAAAGTCGGAGAAGCTCAAGGATGGTACCGATCGATGCGCGCTACCCCATTTAGTGGGGGTAGAGCCTACTTGCAAGTCTCTCCGACCTTCACAAAAAAAGTTATTCAAGAATATCTCTTTCTCCTATGTGCTTTCATCCCTAACCCTAACCCTAACCCTTCCGAAAGTCGGAGAAGCTCAAGGATGGTACCGATCGATGCGCGCTACCCCATTTAGTGGGGGTAGAGCCTACTTGCAAGTCTCTCCGACCTTCACAAAAAAAGTTATTCAAGAATATCTCTTTCTCCTATGTGCTTTCATCCCTAACCCTAACCCTAACCCTTCCGAAAGTCGGAGAAGCTCAAGGATGGTACCGATCGATGCGCGCTACCCCATTTAGTGGGGGTAGAGCCTACTTGCAAGTCTCTCCGACCTTCACAAAAAAAGTTATTCAAGAATATCTCTTTCTCCTATGTGCTTTCATCCCTAACCCTAACCCTAACCCTTCCGAAAGTCGGAGAAGCTCAAGGATGGTACCGATCGATGCGCGCTACCCCATTTAGTGGGGGTAGAGCCTACTTGCAAGTCTCTCCGACCTTCACAAAAAAAGTTATTCAAGAATATCTCTTTCTCCTATGTGCTTTCATCCCTAACCCTAACCCTAACCCTTCCGAAAGTCGGAGAAGCTCAAGGATGGTACCGATCGATGCGCGCTACCCCATTTAGTGGGGGTAGAGCCTACTTGCAAGTCTATCCGACCTTCACAAAAAAAGTTATTCAAGAATATCTCTTTCTCCTATGTGCTTTCATCCCTAACCCTAACCCTAACCCTTCCGAAAGTCGGAGAAGCTCAAGGATGGTACCGATCGATGCGCGCTACCCCATTTAGTGGGGGTAGAGCCTACTTGCAAGTCTCTCCGACCTTCACAAAAAAAGTTATTCAAGAATATCTCTTTCTCCTATGTGCTTTCATCCCTAACCCTAACCCTTCCGAAAGTCGGAGAAGCTCAAGGATGGTACCGATCGATGCGCGCTACCCCATTTAGTGGGGGTAGAGCCTACTTGCAAGTCTCTCCGACCTTCACAAAAAAAGTTATTCAAGAATATCTCTTTCTCCTATGTGCTTTCATCCCTAACCCTAACCCTAACCCTTCCGAAAGTCGGAGAAGCTCAAGGATGGTACCGATCGATGCGCGCTACCCCATTTAGTGGGGGTAGAGCCTACTTGCAAGTCTCTCCGACCTTCACAAAAAAAGTTATTCAAGAATATCTCTTTCTCCTATGTGCTTTCATCCCTAACCCTAACCCTAACCCTTCCGAAAGTCGGAGAAGCTCAAGGATGGTACTGATCGATGCGCGCAACCCCATTTAGTGGGGGTAGAGCCTACTTGCAAGTCTCTCCGACCTTCACAAAAAAAGTTATTCAAGAATATCTCCTCAGATTTGGGGGAATTTCGTCGGTCGACCTCTTCCGAAGGTCGTACAAGCTCGGGGATGGTACCAATCGATCCGCAGGACCCAAATTAGTCCAGATGCAACCACTTTCCAAGTCTCTCCGACCTTCACAAAAAAAGTTATTCAAGAATATCTCTTTCTCCTATGTGCTTTCATCCCTAACCCTAACCCTAACCCTTCCGAAAGTCGGAGAAGCTCAAGGATGGTACCGATCGATGCGCGCTACCCCATTTAGTGGGGGTAGAGCCTACTTGCAAGTCTCTCCGACCTTCACAAAAAAAGTTATTCAAGAATATCTCTTTCTCCTATGTGCTTTCATCCCTAACCCTAACCCTAACCCTTCCGAAAGTCGGAGAAGCTCAAGGATGGTACCGATCGATGCGCGCTACCCCATTTAGTGGGGGTAGAGCCTATTTGCAAGTCTCTCCGACCTTCACAAAAAAAGTTATTCAAGAATATCTCTTTCTCCTATGTGCTTTCATCCCTAACCCTAACCCTAACCCTTCCGAAAGTCGGAGAAGCTCAAGGATGGTACCGATCGATGCGCGCTACCCCATTTAGTGGGGGTAGAGCCTACTTGCAAGTCTCTCCGACCTTCACAAAAAAAGTTATTCAAGAATATCTCTTTCTCCTATGTGCTTTCATCCCTAACCCTAACCCTAACCCTTCCGAAAGTCGGAGAAGCTCAAGGATGGTACTGATCGATGCGCGCAACCCCATTTAGTGGGGGTAGAGCCTACTTGCAAGTCTCTCCGACCTTCACAAAAAAAGTTATTCAAGAATATCTCCTCAGATTTGGGGGAATTTCGTCGGTCGACCTCTTCCGAAGGTCGTACAAGCTCGGGGATGGTACCAATCGATCCGCAGGACCCAAATTAGTCCAGATGCAACCACTTTCCAAGTCTCTCCGACCTTCACAAAAAAAGTTATTCAAGAATATCTCTTTCTCCTATGTGCTTTCATCCCTAACCCTAACCCTAACCCTTCCGAAAGTCGGAGAAGCTCAAGGATGGTACCGATCGATGCGCGCTACCCCATTTAGTGGGGGTAGAGCCTACTTGCAAGTCTCTCCGACCTTCACAAAAAAAGTTATTCAAGAATATCTCTTTCTCCTATGTGCTTTCATCCCTAACCCTAACCCTAACCCTTCCGAAAGTCGGAGAAGCTCAAGGATGGTACCGATCGATGCGCGCTACCCCATTTAGTGGGGGTAGAGCCTACTTGCAAGTCTCTCCGACCTTCACAAAAAAAGTTATTCAAGAATATCTCTTTCTCCTATGTGCTTTCATCCCTAACCCTAACCCTAACCCTTCCGAAAGTCGGAGAAGCTCAAAGATGGTACCGATCGATGCGCGCTACCCCATTTAGTGGGGGTAGAGCCTACTTGCAAGTCTCTCCGACCTTCACAAAAAAAGTTATTCAAGAATATCTCTTTCTCCTATGTGCTTTCATCCCTAACCCTAACCCTAACCCTTCCGAAAGTCGGAGAAGCTCAAGGATGGTACTGATCGATGCGCGCTACCCCATTTAGTGGGGGTAGAGCCTACTTGCAAGTCTCTCCGACCTTCACAAAAAAAGTTATTCAAGAATATCTCCTCAGATTTGGGGGAATTTCGTCGGTCGACCTCTTCCGAAGGTCGTACAAGCTCGGGGATGGTACCAATCGATCCGCAGGACCCAAATTAGTCCAGATGCAACCACTTTCCAAGTCTCTCCGACCTTCACAAAAAAAGTTATTCAAGAATATCTCTTTCTCCTATGTGCTTTCATCCCTAACCCTAACCCTAACCCTTCCGAAAGTCGGAGAAGCTCAAGGATGGTACCGATCGATGCGCGCTACCCCATTTAGTGGGGGTAGAGCCTACTTGCAAGTCTCTCCGACCTTCACAAAAAAGGTTATTCAAGAATATCTCCTCAGATTGGTGGAGACCATCTCTCCTCAGATGGTACCGATCGATGCGCGCTACCCCATTTAGTGGGGGTAGAGCCTACTTGCAAGTCTCTCCGACCTTCACAAAAAAAGTTATTCAAGAATATCTCTTTCTCCTATGTGCTTTCATCCCTAACCCTAACCCTAACCCTTCCGAAAGTCGGAGAAGCTCAAGGATGGTACCGATCGATGCGCGTTACCCCATTTAGTGGGGGTAGAGCCTACTTGCAAGTCTCTCCGACCTTCACAAAAAAAGTTATTCAAGAATATCTCTTTCTCCTATGTGCTTTCATCCCTAACCCTAACCCTAACCCTTCCGAAAGTCGGAGAAGCTCAAGGATGGTACCGATCGATGCGCGCTACCCCATTTAGTGGGGGTAGAGCCTACTTGCAAGTCTCTCCGACCTTCACAAAAAAAGTTATTCAAGAATATCTCTTTCTCCTATGTGCTTTCATCCCTAACCCTAACCCTAACCCTTCCGAAAGTCGGAGAAGCTCAAGGATGGTACCGATCGATGCGCGCTACCCCATTTAGTGGGGGTAGAGCCTACTTGCAAGTCTCTCCGACCTTCACAAAAAAAGTTATTCAAGAATATCTCTTTCTCCTATGTGCTTTCATCCCTAACCCTAACCCTAACCCTTCCGAAAGTCGGAGAAGCTCAAGGATGGTACTGATCGATGCGCGCAACCCCATTTAGTGGGGGTAGAGCCTACTTGCAAGTCTCTCCGACCTTCACAAAAAAAGTTATTCAAGAATATCTCCTCAGATTTGGGGGAATTTCGTCGGTCGACCTCTTCCGAAGGTCGTACAAGCTCGGGGATGGTACCAATCGATCCGCAGGACCCAAATTAGTCCAGATGCAACCACTTTCCAAGTCTCTCCGACCTTCACAAAAAAAGTTATTCAAGAATATCTCTTTCTCCTATGTGCTTTCATCCCTAACCCTAACCCTAACCCTTCCGAAAGTCGGAGAAGCTCAAGGATGGTACCGATCGATGCGCGCTACCCCATTTAGTGGGGGTAGAGCCTACTTGCAAGTCTCTCCGACCTTCACAAAAAAAGTTATTCAAGAATATCTCTTTCTCCTATGTGCTTTCATCCCTAACCCTAACCCTAACCCTTCCGAAAGTCGGAGAAGCTCAAGGATGGTACCGATCGATGCGCGCTACCCCATTTAGTGGGGGTAGAGCCTACTTGCAAGTCTCTCCGACCTTCACAAAAAAAGTTATTCAAGAATATCTCCTCAGATTTGGGGGAATTTCGTCGGTCGACCTCTTCCGAAGGTCGTACAAGCTCGGGGATGGTACCAATCGATCCGCAGGACCCAAATTAGTCCAGATGCAACCACTTTCCAAGTCTCTCCGACCTTCACAAAAAAAGTTATTCAAGAATATCTCTTTCTCCTATGTGCTTTCATCCCTAACCCTAACCCTAACCCTTCCGAAAGTCGGAGAAGCTCAAGGATGGTACCGATCGATGCGCGCTACCCCATTTAGTGGGGGTAGAGCCTACTTGCAAGTCTCTCCGACCTTCACAAAAAAAGTTATTCAAGAATATCTCTTTCTCCTATGTGCTTTCATCCCTAACCCTAACCCTAACCCTTCCGAAAGTCGGAAAAGCTCAAGGATGGTACCGATCGATGCGCGCTACCCCATTTAGTGGGGGTAGAGCCTACTTGCAAGTCTCTCCGACCTTCACAAAAAAAGTTATTCAAGAATATCTCTTTCTCCTATGTGCTTTCATCCCTAACCCTAACCCTAACCCTTCCGAAAGTCGGAGAAGCTCAAGGATGGTACTGATCGATGCGCGCTACCCCATTTAGTGGGGGTAGAGCCTACTTGCAAGTCTCTCCGACCTTCACAAAAAAAGTTATTCAAGAATATCTCTTTCTCCTATGTGCTTTCATCCCTAACCCTAACCCTAACCCTTCCGAAAGTCGGAGAAGCTCAAGGATGGTACTGATCGATGCGCGCAACCCCATTTAGTGGGGGTAGAGCCTACTTGCAAGTCTCTCCGACCTTCACAAAAAAAGTTATTCAAGAATATCTCCTCAGATTTTGGGGGAATTTCGTCGGTCGACCTCTTCCGAAGGTCGTACAAGCTCGGGGATGGTACCAATCGATCTGCAGGACCCAAATTAGTCCAGATGCAACCACTTTCCAAGTCTCTCCGACCTTCACCAAAAAAGTTATTCAAGAATATCTCTTTCTCCTATGTGCTTTCATCCCTAACCCTAACCCAAACCCTTCCGAAAGTCGGAGAAGCTCAAGGATGGTACCGATCGATGCGCGCTACCCCATTTAGTGGGGGTAGAGCCTACTTGCAAGTCTCTCCGACCTTCACAAAAAAAGTTATTCAAGAATATCTCTTTCTCCTATGTGCTTTCATCCCTAACCCTAACCCTAACCCTTCCGAAAGTCGGAGAAGCTCAAGGATGGTACCGATCGATGCGCGCAACCCCATTTAGTGGGGGTAGAGCCTACTTGCAAGTCTCTCCGACCTTCACAAAAAAAGTTATTCAAGAATATCTCCTCAGATTTGGGGGAATTTCGTCGGTCGACCTCTTCCGAAGGTCGTACAAGCTCGGGGATGGTACCAATCGATCCGCAGGACCCAAATTAGTCCAGATGCAACCACTTTCCAAGTCTCTCCGACCTTCACAAAAAAAGTTATTCAAGAATATCTCTTTCTCCTATGTGCTTTCATCCCTAACCCTAACCCTAACCCTTCCGAAAGTCGGAGAAGCTCAAGGATGGTACCGATCGATGCGCGCTACCCCATTTAGTGGGGGTAGAGCCTACTTGCAAGTCTCTCCGACCTTCACAAAAAAAGTTATTCAAGAATATCTCTTTCTCCTATGTGCTTTCATCCCTAACCCTAACCCTAACCCTTCCGAAAGTCGGAGAAGCTCAAGGATGGTACCGATCGATGCGCGCTACCCCATTTAGTGGGGGTAGAGCCTACTTGCAAGTCTCTCCGACCTTCACAAAAAAAGTTATTCAAGAATATCTCTTTCTCCTATGTGCTTTCATCCCTAACCCTAACCCTAACCCTTCCGAAAGTCGGAGAAGCTCAAGGATGGTACCGATCGATGCGCGCTACCCCATTTAGTGGGGGTAGAGCCTACTTGCAAGTCTCTCCGACCTTCACAAAAAAAGTTATTCAAGAATATCTCTTTCTCCTATGTGCTTTCATCCCTAACCCTAACCCTAACCCTTCCGAAAGTCGGAGAAGCTCAAGGATGGTACTGATCGATGTGCGCAACCCCATTTAGTGGGGGTAGAGCCTACTTGCAAGTCTCTCCGACCTTCACAAAAAAAGTTATTCAAGAATATCTCCTCAGATTTGGGGGAATTTCGTCGGTCGACCTTTTCCGAAGGTCGTACAAGCTCGGGGATGGTACCAATCGATCCGCAGGACCCAAATTAGTCCAGATGCAACCACTTTCCAAGTCTCTCCGACCTTCACAAAAAAAGTTATTCAAGAATATCTCTTTCTCCTATGTGCTTTCATCCCTAACCCTAACCCTAACCCTTCCGAAAGTCGGAGAAGCTCAAGGATGGTACCGATCGATGCGCGCTACCCCATTTAGTGGGGGTAGAGCCTACTTGCAAGTCTCTCCGACCTTCACAAAAAAAGTTATTCAAGAATATCTCTTTCTCCTATGTGCTTTCATCCCTAACCCTAACCCTAACCCTTCCGAAAGTCGGAGAAGCTCAAGGATGGTACCGATCGATGCGCGCTACCCCATTTAGTGGGGGTAGAGCCTACTTGCAAGTCTCTCCGACCTTCACAAAAAAAGTTATTCAAGAATATCTCCTCAGATTTGGGGGAATTTCGTCGGTCGACCTCTTCCGAAGGTCGTACAAGCTCGGGGATGGTACCAATCGATCCGCAGGACCCAAATTAGTCCAGATGCAACCACTTTCCAAGTCTCTCCGACCTTCACAAAAAAAGTTATTCAAGAATATCTCTTTCTCCTATGTGCTTTCATCCCTAACCCTAACCCTAACCCTTCCGAAAGTCGGAGAAGCTCAAGGATGGTACCGATCGATGCGCGCTACCCCATTTAGTGGGGGTAGAGCCTACTTGCAAGTCTCTCCGACCTTCACAAAAAAAGTTATTCAAGAATATCTCTTTCTCCTATGTGCTTTCATCCCTAACCCTAACCCTAACCCTTCCGAAAGTCGGAGAAGCTCAAGGATGGTACCGATCGATGCGCGCTACCCCATTTAGTGGGGGTAGAGCCTACTTGCAAGTCTCTCCGACCTTCACAAAAAAAGTTATTCAAGAATATCTCTTTCTCCTATGTGCTTTCATCCCTAACCCTAACCCTAACCCTTCCGAAAGTCGGAGAAGCTCAAGGATGGTACCGATCGATGCGCGCTACCCCATTTAGTGGGGGTAGAGCCTACTTGCAAGTCTCTCCGACCTTCACAAAAAAAGTTATTCAAGAATATCTCTTTCTCCTATGTGCTTTCATCCCTAACCCTAACCCTAACCCTTCCGAAAGTCGGAGAAGCTCAAGGATGGTACTGATCGATGCGCGCAACCCCATTTAGTGGGGGTAGAGCCTACTTGCAAGTCTCTCCGACCTTCACAAAAAAAGTTATTCAAGAATATCTCCTCAGATTTGGGGGAATTTCATCGGTCGACCTCTTCCGAAGGTCGTACAAGCTCGGGGATAGTACCAATCGATCCGCAGGACCCAAATTAGTCCAGATGCAACCACTTTCCAAGTCTCTCCGACCTTCACAAAAAAAGTTATTCAAGAATATCTCTTTCTCCTATGTGCTTTCATCCCTAACCCTAACCCTAACCCTTCCGAAAGTCGGAGAAGCTCAAGGATGGTACTGATCGATGCGCGCTACCCCATTTAGTGGGGGTAGAGCCTACTTGCAAGTCTCTCCGACCTTCACAAAAAAAGTTATTCAAGAATATCTCCTCAGATTTGGGGGAATTTCGTCGGTCGACCTCTTCCGAAGGTCGTACAAGCTCGGGGATGGTACCAATCGATCTGCAGGACCCAAATTAGTCCAGATGCAACCACTTTCCAAGTCTCTCCGACCTTCACAAAAAAAGTTATTCAAGAATATCTCTTTCTCCTATGTGCTTTCATCCCTAACCCTAACCCTAACCCTTCCGAAAGTCGGAGAAGCTCAAGGATGGTACCGATCGATGCGCGCTACCCCATTTAGTGGGGGTAGAGCCTACTTGCAAGTCTCTCCGACCTTCACAAAAAAAGTTATTCAAGAATATCTCTTTCTCCTATGTGCTTTCATCCCTAACCCTAACCCTAACCCTTCCGAAAGTCGGAGAAGCTCAAGGATGGTACTGATCGATGCGCGCAACCCCATTTAGTGGGGGTAGAGCCTACTTGCAAGTCTCTCCGACCTTCACAAAAAAAGTTATTCAAGAATATCTCCTCAGATTTGGGGGAATTTCGTCGGTCGACCTCTTTCGAAGGTCGTACAAGCTCGGGGATGGTACCAATCGATCCGCAGGACCCAAATTAGTCCAGATGCAACCACTTTCCAAGTCTCTCCGACCTTCACAAAAAAAGTTATTCAAGAATATCTCTTTCTCCTATGTGCTTTCATCCCTAACCCTAACCCTAACCCTTCCGAAAGTCGGAGAAGCTCAAGGATGGTACCGATCGATGCGCGCTACCCCATTTAGTGGGGGTAGAGCCTACTTGCAAGTCTCTCCGACCTTCACAAAAAAAGTTATTCAAGAATATCTCTTTCTCCTATGTGCTTTCATCCCTAACCCTAACCCTAACCCTTCCGAAAGTCGGAGAAGCTCAAGGATGGTACCGATCGATGCGCGCTACCCCATTTAGTGGGGGTAGAGCCTATTTGCAAGTCTCTCCGACCTTCACAAAAAAAGTTATTCAAGAATATCTCTTTCTCCTATGTGCTTTCATCCCTAACCCTAACCCTAACCCTTCCGAAAGTCGGAGAAGCTCAAGGATGGTACCGATCGATGCGCGCTACCCCATTTAGTGGGGGTAGAGCCTACTTGCAAGTCTCTCCGACCTTCACAAAAAAAGTTATTCAAGAATATCTCTTTCTCCTATGTGCTTTCATCCCTAACCCTAACCCTAACCCTTCCGAAAGTCGGAGAAGCTCAAGGATGGTACTGATCGATGCGCGCAACCCCATTTAGTGGGGGTAGAGCCTACTTGCAAGTCTCTCCGACCTTCACAAAAAAAGTTATTCAAGAATATCTCCTCAGATTTGGGGGAATTTCGTCGGTCGACCTCTTCCGAAGGTCGTACAAGCTCGGGGATGGTACCAATCGATCCGCAGGACCCAAATTAGTCCAGATGCAACCACTTTCCAAGTCTCTCCGACCTTCACAAAAAAAGTTATTCAAGAATATCTCTTTCTCCTATGTGCTTTCATCCCTAACCCTAACCCTAACCCTTCCGAAAGTCGGAGAAGCTCAAGGATGGTACCGATCGATGCGCGCTACCCCATTTAGTGGGGGTAGAGCCTACTTGCAAGTCTCTCCGACCTTCACAAAAAAAGTTATTCAAGAATATCTCTTTCTCCTATGTGCTTTCATCCCTAACCCTAACCCTAACCCTTCCGAAAGTCGGAGAAGCTCAAGGATGGTACCGATCGATGCGCGCTACCCCATTTAGTGGGGGTAGAGCCTACTTGCAAGTCTCTCCGACCTTCACAAAAAAAGTTATTCAAGAATATCTCCTCAGATTTGGGGGAATTTCGTCGGTCGACCTCTTCCGAAGGTCGTACAAGCTCGGGGATGGTACCAATCGATCCGCAGGACCCAAATTAGTCCAGATGCAACCACTTTCCAAGTCTCTCCGACCTTCACAAAAAAAGTTATTCAAGAATATCTCTTTCTCCTATGTGCTTTCATCCCTAACCCTAACCCTAACCCTTCCGAAAGTCGGAGAAGCTCAAGGATGGTACCGATCGATGCGCGCTACCCCATTTAGTGGGGG
The DNA here is from genome assembly GCF_963576545.1 of Limanda limanda. Taxonomy (NCBI): domain Eukaryota; kingdom Metazoa; phylum Chordata; class Actinopteri; order Pleuronectiformes; family Pleuronectidae; genus Limanda; species Limanda limanda. The sequence continues at coordinate 15,204 of NW_026870586.1, read as the reverse complement.
TAGAGCCTACTTGCAAGTCTCTCCGACCTTCACAAAAAAAGTTATTCAAGAATATCTCTTTCTCCTATGTGCTTTCATCCCTAACCCTAACCCTAACCCTTCCGAAAGTCGGAGAAGCTCAAGGATGGTACCGATCGATGCGCGCTACCCCATTTAGTGGGGGTAGAGCCTACTTGCAAGTCTCTCCGACCTTCACAAAAAAAGTTATTCAAGAATATCTCTTTCTCCTATGTGCTTTCATCCCTAACCCTAACCCTTCCGAAAGTCGGAGAAGCTCAAGGATGGTACCGATCGATGCGCGCTACCCCATTTAGTGGGGGTAGAGCCTACTTGCAAGTCTCTCCGACCTTCACAAAAAAAGTTATTCAAGAATATCTCTTTCTCCTATGTGCTTTCATCCCTAACCCTAACCCTAACCCTTCCGAAAGTCGGAGAAGCTCAAGGATGGTACTGATCGATGCGCGCAACCCCATTTAGTGGGGGTAGAGCCTACTTGCAAGTCTCTCCGACCTTCACAAAAAAAGTTATTCAAGAATATCTCCTCAGATTTGGGGGAATTTCGTCGGTCGACCTTTTCCGAAGGTCGTACAAGCTCGGGGATGGTACCAATCGATCCGCAGGACCCAAATTAGTCCAGATGCAACCACTTTCCAAGTCTCTCCGACCTTCACAAAAAAAGTTATTCAAGAATATCTCTTTCTCCTATGTGCTTTCATCCCTAACCCTAACCCTAACCCTTCCGAAAGTCGGAGAAGCTCAAGGATGGTACTGATCGATGCGCGCTACCCCATTTAGTGGGGGTAGAGCCTACTTGCAAGTCTCTCCGACCTTCACAAAAAAAGTTATTCAAGAATATCTCCTCAGATTTGGGGGAATTTCGTCGGTCGACCTCTTCCGAAGGTCGTACAAGCTCGGGGATGGTACCAATCGATCTGCAGGACCCAAATTAGTCCAGATGCAACCACTTTCCAAGTCTCTCCGACCTTCACAAAAAAAGTTATTCAAGAATATCTCTTTCTCCTATGTGCTTTCATCCCTAACCCTAACCCTAACCCTTCCGAAAGTCGGAGAAGCTCAAGGATGGTACCGATCGATGCGCGCTACCCCATTTAGTGGGGGTAGAGCCTACTTGCAAGTCTCTCCGACCTTCACAAAAAAAGTTATTCAAGAATATCTCTTTCTCCTATGTGCTTTCATCCCTAACCCTAACCCTAACCCTTCCGAAAGTCGGAGAAGCTCAAGGATGGTACCGATCGATGCGCGCTACCCCATTTAGTGGGGGTAGAGCCTACTTGCAAGTCTCTCCGACCTTCACAAAAAAAGTTATTCAAGAATATCTCCTCAGATTTGGGGGAATTTCGTCGGTCGACCTCTTCCGAAGGTCGTACAAGCTCGGGGATGGTACCAATCGATCCGCAGGACCCAAATTAGTCCAGATGCAACCACTTTCCAAGTCTCTCCGACCTTCACAAAAAAAGTTATTCAAGAATATCTCTTTCTCCTATGTGCTTTCATCCCTAACCCTAACCCTAACCCTTCCGAAAGTCGGAGAAGCTCAAGGATGGTACCGATCGATGCGCGCTACCCCATTTAGTGGGGGTAGAGCCTACTTGCAAGTCTCTCCGACCTTCACAAAAAAAGTTATTCAAGAATATCTCTTTCTCCTATGTGCTTTCATCCCTAACCCTAACCCTAACCCTTCCGAAAGTCGGAGAAGCTCAAGGATGGTACCGATCGATGCGCGCTACCCCATTTAGTGGGGGTAGAGCCTACTTGCAAGTCTCTCCGACCTTCACAAAAAAAGTTATTCAAGAATATCTCTTTCTCCTATGTGCTTTCATCCCTAACCCTAACCCTAACCCTTCCGAAAGTCGGAGAAGCTCAAGGATGGTACCGATCGATGCGCGCTACCCCATTTAGTGGGGGTAGAGCCTACTTGCAAGTCTCTCCGACCTTCACAAAAAAAGTTATTCAAGAATATCTCTTTCTCCTATGTGCTTTCATCCCTAACCCTAACCCTAACCCTTCCGAAAGTCGGAGAAGCTCAAGGATGGTACTGATCGATGCGCGCAACCCCATTTAGTGGGGGTAGAGCCTACTTGCAAGTCTCTCCGACCTTCACAAAAAAAGTTATTCAAGAATATCTCCTCAGATTTGGGGGAATTTCGTCGGTCGACCTTTTCCGAAGGTCGTACAAGCTCGGGGATGGTACCAATCGATCCGCAGGACCCAAATTAGTCCAGATGCAACCACTTTCCAAGTCTCTCCGACCTTCACAAAAAAAGTTATTCAAGAATATCTCTTTCTCCTATGTGCTTTCATCCCTAACCCTAACCCTAACCCTTCCGAAAGTCGGAGAAGCTCAAGGATGGTACTGATCGATGCGCGCTACCCCATTTAGTGGGGGTAGAGCCTACTTGCAAGTCTCTCCGACCTTCACAAAAAAAGTTATTCAAGAATATCTCCTCAGATTTGGGGGAATTTCGTCGGTCGACCTCTTCCGAAGGTCGTACAAGCTCGGGGATGGTACCAATCGATCTGCAGGACCCAAATTAGTCCAGATGCAACCACTTTCCAAGTCTCTCCGACCTTCACAAAAAAAGTTATTCAAGAATATCTCTTTCTCCTATGTGCTTTCATCCCTAACCCTAACCCTAACCCTTCCGAAAGTCGGAGAAGCTCAAGGATGGTACCGATCGATGCGCGCTACCCCATTTAGTGGGGGTAGAGCCTACTTGCAAGTCTCTCCGACCTTCACAAAAAAAGTTATTCAAGAATATCTCTTTCTCCTATGTGCTTTCATCCCTAACCCTAACCCTAACCCTTCCGAAAGTCGGAGAAGCTCAAGGATGGTACTGATCGATGCGCGCAACCCCATTTAGTGGGGGTAGAGCCTACTTGCAAGTCTCTCCGACCTTCACAAAAAAAGTTATTCAAGAATATCTCCTCAGATTTGGGGGAATTTCGTCGGTCGACCTCTTTCGAAGGTCGTACAAGCTCGGGGATGGTACCAATCGATCCGCAGGACCCAAATTAGTCCAGATGCAACCACTTTCCAAGTCTCTCCGACCTTCACAAAAAAAGTTATTCAAGAATATCTCTTTCTCCTATGTGCTTTCATCCCTAACCCTAACCCTTCCGAAAGTCGGAGAAGCTCAAGGATGGTACCGATCGATGCGCGCTACCCCATTTAGTGGGGGTAGAGCCTACTTGCAAGTCTCTCCGACCTTCACAAAAAAAGTTATTCAAGAATATCTCTTTCTCCTATGTGCTTTCATCCCTAACCCTAACCCTAACCCTTCCGAAAGTCGGAGAAGCTCAAGGATGGTACCGATCGATGCGCGCTACCCCATTTAGTGGGGGTAGAGCCTATTTGCAAGTCTCTCCGACCTTCACAAAAAAAGTTATTCAAGAATATCTCTTTCTCCTATGTGCTTTCATCCCTAACCCTAACCCTTCCGAAAGTCGGAGAAGCTCAAGGATGGTACCGATCGATGCGCGCTACCCCATTTAGTGGGGGTAGAGCCTACTTGCAAGTCTCTCCGACCTTCACAAAAAAAGTTATTCAAGAATATCTCTTTCTCCTATGTGCTTTCATCCCTAACCCTAACCCTAACCCTTCCGAAAGTCGGAGAAGCTCAAGGATGGTACTGATCGATGCGCGCAACCCCATTTAGTGGGGGTAGAGCCTACTTGCAAGTCTCTCCGACCTTCACAAAAAAAGTTATTCAAGAATATCTCCTCAGATTTGGGGGAATTTCGTCGGTCGACCTCTTCCGAAGGTCGTACAAGCTCGGGGATGGTACCAATCGATCCGCAGGACCCAAATTAGTCCAGATGCAACCACTTTCCAAGTCTCTCCGACCTTCACAAAAAAAGTTATTCAAGAATATCTCTTTCTCCTATGTGCTTTCATCCCTAACCCTAACCCTAACCCTTCCGAAAGTCGGAGAAGCTCAAGGATGGTACCGATCGATGCGCGCTACCCCATTTAGTGGGGGTAGAGCCTACTTGCAAGTCTCTCCGACCTTCACAAAAAAAGTTATTCAAGAATATCTCTTTCTCCTATGTGCTTTCATCCCTAACCCTAACCCTAACCCTTCCGAAAGTCGGAGAAGCTCAAGGATGGTACCGATCGATGCGCGCAACCCCATTTAGTGGGGGTAGAGCCTACTTGCAAGTCTCTCCGACCTTCACAAAAAAGGTTATTCAAGAATATCTCCTCAGATTTGGGGGAATTTCGTCGGTCGACCTCTTCCGAAGGTCGTACAAGCTCGGGGATGGTACCAATCGATCTGCAGGACCCAAATTAGTCCAGATGCAACCACTTTCCAAGTCTCTCCGACCTTCACAAAAAAAGTTATTCAAGAATATCTCTTTCTCCTATGTGCTTTCATCCCTAAGCCTAACCCTAACCCTTCCGAAAGTCGGAGAAGCTCAAGGATGGTACCGATCGATGCGCGCTACCCCATTTAGTGGGGGTAGAGCCTACTTGCAAGTCTCTCCGACCTTCACAAAAAAAGTTATTCAAGAATATCTCCTCAGATTTGGGGGAATTTCGTCGGTCGACCTCTTCCGAAGGTCGTACAAGCTCGGGGATGGTACCAATCGATCCGCAGGACCCAAATTAGTCCAGATGCAACCACTTTCCAAGTCTCTCCGACCTTCACAAAAAAAGTTATTCAAGAATATCTCTTTCTCCTATGTGCTTTCATCCCTAACCCTAACCCTAACCCTTCCGAAAGTCGGAGAAGCTCAAGGATGGTACCGATCGATGCGCGCTACCCCATTTAGTGGGGGTAGAGCCTACTTGCAAGTCTCTCCGACCTTCACAAAAAAAGTTATTCAAGAATATCTCTTTCTCCTATGTGCTTTCATCCCTAACCCTAACCCTAACCCTTCCGAAAGTCGGAGAAGCTCAAGGATGGTACCGATCGATGCGCGCAACCCCATTTAGTGGGGGTAGAGCCTACTTGCAAGTCTCTCCGACCTTCACAAAAAAGGTTATTCAAGAATATCTCCTCAGATTTGGGGGAATTTCGTCGGTCGACCTCTTCCGAAGGTCGTACAAGCTCGGGGATGGTACCAATCGATCTGCAGGACCCAAATTAGTCCAGATGCAACCACTTTCCAAGTCTCTCCGACCTTCACAAAAAAAGTTATTCAAGAATATCTCTTTCTCCTATGTGCTTTCATCCCTAAGCCTAACCCTAACCCTTCCGAAAGTCGGAGAAGCTCAAGGATGGTACCGATCGATGCGCGCTACCCCATTTAGTGGGGGTAGAGCCTACTTGCAAGTCTCTCCGACCTTCACAAAAAAAGTTATTCAAGAATATCTCCTCAGATTTGGGGGAATTTCGTCGGTCGACCTCTTCCGAAGGTCGTACAAGCTCGGGGATGGTACCAATCGATCCGCAGGACCCAAATTAGTCCAGATGCAACCACTTTCCAAGTCTCTCCGACCTTCACAAAAAAAGTTATTCAAGAATATCTCTTTCTCCTATGTGCTTTCATCCCTAACCCTAACCCTAACCCTTCCGAAAGTCGGAGAAGCTCAAGGATGGTACCGATCGATGCGCGCTACCCCATTTAGTGGGGGTAGAGCCTACTTGCAAGTCTCTCCGACCTTCACAAAAAAAGTTATTCAAGAATATCTCTTTCTCCTATGTGCTTTCATCCCTAACCCTAACCCTAACCCTTCCGAAAGTCGGAGAAGCTCAAGGATGGTACCGATCGATGCGCGCTACCCCATTTAGTGGGGGTAGAGCCTACTTGCAAGTCTCTCCGACCTTCACAAAAAAAGTTATTCAAGAATATCTCTTTCTCCTATGTGCTTTCATCCCTAACCCTAACCCTAACCCTTCCGAAAGTCGGAGAAGCTCAAGGATGGTACCGATCGATGCGCGCTACCCCATTTAGTGGGGGTAGAGCCTACTTGCAAGTCTCTCCGACCTTCACAAAAAAAGTTATTCAAGAATATCTCTTTCTCCTATGTGCTTTCATCCCTAACCCTAACCCTAACCCTTCCAAAAGTCGGAGAAGCTCAAGGATGGTACTGATCGATGCGCGCAACCCCATTTAGTGGGGGTAGAGCCTACTTGCAAGTCTCTCCGACCTTCACAAAAAAAGTTATTCAAGAATATCTCCTCAGATTTGGGGGAATTTCGTCGGTCGACCTCTTCCGAAGGTCGTACAAGCTCGGGGATGGTACCAATCGATCTGCAGGACCCAAATTAGTCCAGATGCAACCACTTTCCAAGTCTCTCCGACCTTCACAAAAAAAGTTATTCAAGAATATCTCTTTCTCCTATGTGCTTTCATCCCTAACCCTAACCCTAACCCTTCCGAAAGTCGGAGAAGCTCAAGGATGGTACCGATCGATGCGCGCTACCCCATTTAGTGGGGGTAGAGCCTATTTGCAAGTCTCTCCGACCTTCACAAAAAAAGTTATTCAAGAATATCTCTTTCTCCTATGTGCTTTCATCCCTAACCCTAACCCTAACCCTTCCGAAAGTCGGAGAAGCTCAAGGATGGTACCGATCGATGCGCGCTACCCCATTTAGTGGGGGTAGAGCCTACTTGCAAGTCTCTCCGACCTTCACAAAAAAAGTTATTCAAGAATATCTCTTTCTCCTATGTGCTTTCATCCCTAACCCTAACCCTAACCCTTCCGAAAGTCGGAGAAGCTCAAGGATGGTACTGATCGATGCGCGCAACCCCATTTAGTGGGGGTAGAGCCTACTTGCAAGTCTCTCCGACCTTCACAAAAAAAGTTATTCAAGAATATCTCCTCAGATTTGGGGGAATTTCGTCGGTCGACCTCTTCCGAAGGTCGTACAAGCTCGGGGATGGTACCAATCGATCCGCAGGACCCAAATTAGTCCAGATGCAACCACTTTCCAAGTCTCTCCGACCTTCACAAAAAAAGTTATTCAAGAATATCTCTTTCTCCTATGTGCTTTCATCCCTAACCCTAACCCTAACCCTTCCGAAAGTCGGAGAAGCTCAAGGATGGTACCGATCGATGCGCGCTACCCCATTTAGTGGGGGTAGAGCCTACTTGCAAGTCTCTCCGACCTTCACAAAAAAAGTTATTCAAGAATATCTCTTTCTCCTATGTGCTTTCATCCCTAACCCTAACCCTAACCCTTCCGAAAGTCGGAGAAGCTCAAGGATGGTACCGATCGATGCGCGCAACCCCATTTAGTGGGGGTAGAGCCTACTTGCAAGTCTCTCCGACCTTCACAAAAAAGGTTATTCAAGAATATCTCCTCAGATTTGGGGGAATTTCGTCGGTCGACCTCTTCCGAAGGTCGTACAAGCTCGGGGATGGTACCAATCGATCTGCAGGACCCAAATTAGTCCAGATGCAACCACTTTCCAAGTCTCTCCGACCTTCACAAAAAAAGTTATTCAAGAATATCTCTTTCTCCTATGTGCTTTCATCCCTAACCCTAACCCTAACCCTTCCGAAAGTCGGAGAAGCTCAAGGATGGTACCGATCGATGCGCGCTACCCCATTTAGTGGGGGTAGAGCCTACTTGCAAGTCTCTCCGACCTTCACAAAAAAAGTTATTCAAGAATATCTCCTCAGATTTGGGGGAATTTCGTCGGTCGACCTCTTCCGAAGGTCGTACAAGCTCGGGGATGGTACCAATCGATCCGCAGGACCCAAATTAGTCCAGATGCAACCACTTTCCAAGTCTCTCCGACCTTCACAAAAAAAGTTATTCAAGAATATCTCTTTCTCCTATGTGCTTTCATCCCTAACCCTAACCCTAACCCTTCCGAAAGTCGGAGAAGCTCAAGGATGGTACCGATCGATGCGCGCTACCCCATTTAGTGGGGGTAGAGCCTACTTGCAAGTCTCTCCGACCTTCACAAAAAAAGTTATTCAAGAATATCTCTTTCTCCTATGTGCTTTCATCCCTAACCCTAACCCTAACCCTTCCGAAAGTCGGAGAAGCTCAAGGATGGTACCGATCGATGCGCGCTACCCCATTTAGTGGGGGTAGAGCCTACTTGCAAGTCTCTCCGACCTTCACAAAAAAAGTTATTCAAGAATATCTCTTTCTCCTATGTGCTTTCATCCCTAACCCTAACCCTAACCCTTCCGAAAGTCGGAGAAGCTCAAGGATGGTACCGATCGATGCGCGCTACCCCATTTAGTGGGGGTAGAGCCTATTTGCAAGTCTCTCCGACCTTCACAAAAAAAGTTATTCAAGAATATCTCTTTCTCCTATGTGCTTTCATCCCTAACCCTAACCCTAACCCTTCCGAAAGTCGGAGAAGCTCAAGGATGGTACCGATCGATGCGCGCTACCCCATTTAGTGGGGGTAGAGCCTACTTGCAAGTCTCTCCGACCTTCACAAAAAAAGTTATTCAAGAATATCTCTTTCTCCTATGTGCTTTCATCCCTAACCCTAACCCTAACCCTTCCGAAAGTCGGAGAAGCTCAAGGATGGTACCGATCGATGCGCGCTACCCCATTTAGTGGGGGTAGAGCCTACTTGCAAGTCTCTCCGACCTTCACAAAAAAAGTTATTCAAGAATATCTCTTTCTCCTATGTGCTTTCATCCCTAACCCTAACCCTAACCCTTCCGAAAGTCGGAGAAGCTCAAGGATGGTACTGATCGATGCGCGCAACCCCATTTAGTGGGGGTAGAGCCTACTTGCAAGTCTCTCCGACCTTCACAAAAAAAGTTATTCAAGAATATCTCCTCAGATTTGGGGGAATTTCGTCGGTCGACCTCTTCCGAAGGTCGTACAAGCTCGGGGATGGTACCAATCGATCTGCAGGACCCAAATTAGTCCAGATGCAACCACTTTCCAAGTCTCTCCGACCTTCACAAAAAAAGTTATTCAAGAATATTTCTTTCTCCTATGTGCTTTCATCCCTAACCCTAACCCTAACCCTTCCGAAAGTCGGAGAAGCTCAAGGATGGTACCGATCGATGCGCGCTACCCCATTTAGTGGGGGTAGAGCCTACTTGCAAGTCTCTCCGACCTTCACAAAAAAAGTTATTCAAGAATATCTCTTTCTCCTATGTGCTTTCATCCCTAACCCTAACCCTAACCCTTCCGAAAGTCGGAGAAGCTCAAGGATGGTACCGATCGATGCGCGCAACCCCATTTAGTGGGGGTAGAGCCTACTTGCAAGTCTCTCCGACCTTCACAAAAAAGGTTATTCAAGAATATCTCCTCAGATTTGGGGGAATTTCGTCGGTCGACCTCTTCCGAAGGTCGTACAAGCTCGGGGATGGTACCAATCGATCTGCAGGACCCAAATTAGTCCAGATGCAACCACTTTCCAAGTCTCTCCGACCTTCACAAAAAAAGTTATTCAAGAATATCTCTTTCTCCTATGTGCTTTCATCCCTAACCCTAACCCTAACCCTTCCGAAAGTCGGAGAAGCTCAAGGATGGTACCGATCGATGCGCGCTACCCCATTTAGTGGGGGTAGAGCCTACTTGCAAGTCTCTCCGACCTTCACAAAAAAAGTTATTCAAGAATATCTCCTCAGATTTGGGGGAATTTCGTCGGTCGACCTCTTCCGAAGGTCGTACAAGCTCGGGGATGGTACCAATCGATCTGCAGGACCCAAATTAGTCCAGATGCAACCACTTTCCAAGTCTCTCCGACCTTCACAAAAAAAGTTATTCAAGAATATCTCTTTCTCCTATGTGCTTTCATCCCTAACCCTAACCCTAACCCTTCCGAAAGTCGGAGAAGCTCAAGGATGGTACCGATCGATGCGCGCTACCCCATTTAGTGGGGGTAGAGCCTACTTGCAAGTCTCTCCGACCTTCACAAAAAAAGTTATTCAAGAATATCTCTTTCTCCTATGTGCTTTCATCCCTAACCCTAACCCTAACCCTTCCGAAAGTCGGAGAAGCTCAAGGATGGTACCGATCGATGCGCGCTACCCCATTTAGTGGGGGTAGAGCCTACTTGCAAGTCTCTCCGACCTTCACAAAAAAAGTTATTCAAGAATATCTCTTTCTCCTATGTGCTTTCATCCCTAACCCTAACCCTAACCCTTCCGAAAGTCGGAGAAGCTCAAGGATGGTACCGATCGATGCGCGCTACCCCATTTAGTGGGGGTAGAGCCTACTTGCAAGTCTCTCCGACCTTCACAAAAAAGTTATTCAAGAATATCTCTTTCTCCTATGTGCTTTCATCCCTAACCCTAACCCTAACCCTTCCGAAAGTCGGAGAAGCTCAAGGATGGTACTGATCGATGTGCGCTACCCCATTTAGTGGGGGTAGAGCCCTACTTGCAAGTCTCTCCGACCTTCACAAAAAAAGTTATTCAAGAATATCTCCTCAGATTTGGGGGATTTCGTCGGTCGACCTCTTCCGAAGGTCGTACAAGCTCGGGGATGGTACCAATCGATCTGCAGGACCCAAATTAGTCCAGATGCAACCACTTTCCAAGTCTCTCCGACCTTCACAAAAAAAGTTATTCAAGAATATCTCTTTCTCCTATGTGCTTTCATCCCTAACCCTAACCCTAACCCTTCCGAAAGTCGGAGAAGCTCAAGGATGGTACCGATCGATGCGCGCTACCCCATTTAGTGGGGGTAGAGCCTATTTGCAAGTCTCTCCGACCTTCACAAAAAAAGTTATTCAAGAATATCTCTTTCTCCTATGTGCTTTCATCCCTAACCCTAACCCTAACCCTTCCGAAAGTCGGAGAAGCTCAAGGATGGTACCGATCGATGCGCGCTACCCCATTTAGTGGGGGTAGAGCCTACTTGCAAGTCTCTCCGACCTTCACAAAAAAAGTTATTCAAGAATATCTCTTTCTCCTATGTGCTTTCATCCCTAACCCTAACCCTAACCCTTCCGAAAGTCGGAGAAGCTCAAGGATGGTACTGATCGATGCGCGCAACCCCATTTAGTGGGGGTAGAGCCTACTTGCAAGTCTCTCCGACCTTCACAAAAAAAGTTATTCAAGAATATCTCCTCAGATTTGGGGAATTTCGTCGGTCGACCTCTTCCGAAGGTCGTACAAGCTCGGGGATGGTACCAATCGATCCGCAGGACCCAAATTAGTCCAGATGCAACCACTTTCCAAGTCTCTCCGACCTTCACAAAAAAAGTTATTCAAGAATATCTCTTTCTCCTATGTGCTTTCATCCCTAACCCTAACCCTAACCCTTCCGAAAGTCGGAGAAGCTCAAGGATGGTACCGATCGATGCGCGCTACCCCATTTAGTGGGGGTAGAGCCTACTTGCAAGTCTCTCCGACCTTCACAAAAAAAGTTATTCAAGAATATCTCTTTCTCCTATGTGCTTTCATCCCTAACCCTAACCCTAACCCTTCCGAAAGTCGGAGAAGCTCAAGGATGGTACCGATCGATGCGCGCAACCCCATTTAGTGGGGGTAGAGCCTACTTGCAAGTCTCTCCGACCTTCACAAAAAAGGTTATTCAAGAATATCTCCTCAGATTTGGGGGAATTTCGTCGGTCGACCTCTTCCGAAGGTCGTACAGCTCGGGGATGGTACCAATCGATCTGCAGGACCCAAATTAGTCCAGATGCAACCACTTTCCAAGTCTCTCCGACCTTCACAAAAAAAGTTATTCAAGAATATCTCTTTCTCCTATGTGCTTTCATCCCTAACCCTAACCCTAACCCTTCCGAAAGTCGGAGAAGCTCAAGGATGGTACCGATCGATGCGCGCTACCCCATTTAGTGGGGGTAGAGCCTACTTGCAAGTCTCTCCGACCTTCACAAAAAAAGTTATTCAAGAATATCTCTCAGATTTGGGGGAATTTCGTCGGTCGACCTCTTCTGAAGGTCGTACAAGCTCGGGGATGGTACCAATCGATCCGCAGGACCCAAATTAGTCCAGATGCAACCACTTTCCAAGTCTCTCCGACCTTCACAAAAAAAGTTATTCAAGAATATCTCTTTCTCCTATGTGCTTTCATCCCTAACCCTAACCCTAACCCTTCCGAAAGTCGGAGAAGCTCAAGGATGGTACCGATCGATGCGCGCTACCCCATTTAGTGGGGGTAGAGCCTACTTGCAAGTCTCTCCGACCTTCACAAAAAAGTTATTCAAGAATATCTCTTTCTCCTATGTGCTTTCATCCCTAACCCTAACCCTAACCCTTCCGAAAGTCGGAGAAGCTCAAGGATGGTACCGATCGATGCGCGCTACCCCATTTAGTGGGGGTAGAGCCTACTTGCAAGTCTCTCCGACCTTCACAAAAAAAGTTATTCAAGAATATTCTCTTTCTCCTATGTGCTTTCATCCCTAACCCTAACCCTAACCCTTCCGAAAGTCGGAGAAGCTCAAAGATGGTACCGATCGATGCGCGCTACCCCATTTAGTGGGGGTAGAGCCTACTTGCAAGTCTCTCCGACCTTCACAAAAAAAGTTATTCAAGAATATCTCTTTCTCCTATGTGCTTTCATCCCTAACCCTAACCCTAACCCTTCCAAAAGTCGGAGAAGCTCAAGGATGGTACTGATCGATGCGCGCAACCCCATTTAGTGGGGGTAGAGCCTACTTGCAAGTCTCTCCGACCTTCACAAAAAAAGTTATTCAAGAATATCTCCTCAGATTTGGGGGAATTTCGTCGGTCGACCTCTTCCGAAGGTCGTACAAGCTCGGGGATGGTACCAATCGATCTGCAGGACCCAAATTAGTCCAGATGCAACCACTTTCCAAGTCTCTCCGACCTTCACAAAAAAAGTTATTCAAGAATATCTCTTTCTCCTATGTGCTTTCATCCCTAACCCTAACCCTAACCCTTCCGAAAGTCGGAGAAGCTCAAGGATGGTACTGATCGATGCGCGCTACCCCATTTAGTGGGGGTAGAGCCTACTTGCAAGTCTCTCCGACCTTCACAGAAAAAAGTTATTCAAGAATATCTCTTTCTCCTATGTGCTTTCATCCCTAACCCTAACCCTAACCCTTCCGAAAGTCGGAGAAGCTCAAGGATGGTACCGATCGATGCGCGCTACCCCATTTAGTGGGGGTAGAGCCTACTTGCAAGTCTCTCCGACCTTCACAAAAAAAGTTATTCAAGAATATCTCCTCAGATTTGGGGGAATTTCGTCGGTCGACCTCTTCCGAAGGTCGTACAAGCTCGGGGATGGTACCATCGATCTGCAGGACCCAAATTAGTCCAGATGCAACCACTTTCCAAGTCTCTCCGACCTTCACAAAAAAAGTTATTCAAGAATATCTCTTTCTCCTATGTGCTTTCATCCCTAACCCTAACCCTAACCCTTCCGAAAGTCGGAGAAGCTCAAGGATGGTACCGATCGATGCGCGCTACCCCATTTAGTGGGGGTAGAGCCTACTTGCAAGTCTCTCCGACCTTCACAAAAAAAGTTATTCAAGAATATCTCTTTCTCCTATGTGCTTTCATCCCTAACCCTAACCCTAACCCTTCCGAAAGTCGGAGAAGCTCAAGGATGGTACCGATCGATGCGCGCTTCCCCATTTAGTGGGGGTAGAGCCTACTTGCAAGTCTCTCCGACCTTCACAAAAAAAGTTATTCAAGAATATCTCTTTCTCCTATGTGCTTTCATCCCTAACCCTAACCCTAACCCTTCCGAAAGTCGGAGAAGCTCAAGGATGGTACCGATCGATGCGCGCTACCCCATTTAGTGGGGGTAGAGCCTACTTGCAAGTCTCTCCGACCTTCACAAAAAAAGTTATTCAAGAATATCTCTTTCTCCTATGTGCTTTCATCCCTAACCCTAACCCTAACCCTTCCGAAAGTCGGAGAAGCTCAAGGATGGTACCGATCGATGCGCGCTACCCCATTTAGTGGGGTAGAGCCTACTTGCAAGTCTCTCCGACCCTTCACAAAAAAAGTTATTCAAGAATATCTCTTTCTCCTATGTGCTTTCATCCCTAACCCTAACCCTAACCCTTCCGAAAGTCGGAGAAGCTCAAGGATGGTACCGATCGATGCGCGCTACCCCATTTAGTGGGGGTAGAGCCTACTTGCAAGTCTCTCCGACCTTCACAAAAAAAGTTATTCAAGAATATCTCTTTCTCCTATGTGCTTTCATCCCTAACCCTAACCCTAACCCTTCCGAAAGTCGGAGAAGCTCAAGGATGGTACCGATCGATGCGCGCTACCCCATTTAGTGGGGGTAGAGCCTACTTGCAAGTCTCTCCGACCTTCACAAAAAAAGTTATTCAAGAATATCTCTTTCTCCTATGTGCTTTCATCCCTAACCCTAACCCTAACCCTTCCGAAAGTCGGAGAAGCTCAAGGATGGTACCGATCGATGCGCGCTACCCCATTTAGTGGGGGTAGAGCCTACTTGCAAGTCTCTCCGACCTTCACAAAAAAAGTTATTCAAGAATATCTCCTCAGATTTGGGGGAATTTCGTCGGTCGACCTCTTCCGAAGGTCGTACAAGCTCGGGGATGGTACCAATCGATCCGCAGGACCCAAATTAGTCCAGATGCAACCACTTTCCAAGTCTCTCCGACCTTCACAAAAAAAGTTATTCAAGAATATCTCTTTCTCCTATGTGCTTTCATCCCTAACCCTAACCCTAACCCTTCCGAAAGTCGGAGAAGCTCAAGGATGGTACCGATCGATGCGCGCTACCCCATTTAGTGGGGGTAGAGCCTACTTGCAAGTCTCTCCGACCTTCACAAAAAAAGTTATTCAAGAATATCTCTTTCTCCTATGTGCTTTCATCCCTAACCCTAACCCTAACCCTTCCGAAAGTCGGAGAAGCTCAAGGATGGTACTGATCGATGCGCGCAACCCCATTTAGTGGGGGTAGAGCCTACTTGCAAGTCTCTCCGACCTTCACAAAAAAAGTTATTCAAGAATATCTCCTCAGATTTTGGGGGAATTTCGTCGGTCGACCTCTTCCGAAGGTCGTACAAGCTCGGGGATGGTACCAATCGATCTGCAGGACCCAAATTAGTCCAGATGCAACCACTTTCCAAGTCTCTCCGACCTTCACAAAAAAAGTTATTCAAGAATATCTCTTTCTCCTATGTGCTTTCATCCCTAACCCTAACCCTAACCCTTCCGAAAGTCGGAGAAGCTCAAGGATGGTACCGATCGATGCGCGCTACCCCATTTAGTGGGGGTAGAGCCTACTTGCAAGTCTCTCCGACCTTCACAAAAAAAGTTATTCAAGAATATCTCCTTTCTCCTATGTGCTTTCATCCCTAACCCTAACCCTAACCCTTCCGAAAGTC